>NC_044190.1:24254975-24558475 GCF_900880675.1 Sparus aurata
AGATGTTTCAGCACGATTTGCTTACGGAGAGGTTGTCCTGGCTGCATTGAACAGCATGAACTACATTACTCTGTTAATGCCTGGGTGTTTTGTCCTCAGGATGGACAAGGTTCATCCTCAGCATGTTGGTAGGTTTGAAGTGAACGAGGATATGATGTTTATTGAAGATCCTCCTGAGTGTCTCAGATATTCGTCATAAGGAATGACAATGTTGTTACGCTGTTTCATCTCCTCTCTGTCTGCCATGGATCTTTTAGAAGTTTTGTTTAACGTGCTTCCCGGATATGCTTCTGTTCCTTCTACTTCACCTCTGTCATTGTGGGCTGAACCATCTCAGCCTGATGGTTTGGGGTTCTGATTACCCCCAGCTTGTGCTCCAGTGGGCGATGAGAGTCAAACAGCAAGTACTGATCTGTGTGTGTAGGTTTTCTGTACACCTCAATGTTGAGGCTTCTGTCTTCTTCAATGTGTACTGCACAGTCCACGAAGGGCAGACTGTCTCCTCTGACAGCTTCACATGTGAACTTCATGTTATTGTCCACAGCACTTAAATATTTATGTGAAGGCTTCCACTTCCTTTGCTCTGATTCTGACCCAGGTGTAGTCCTCATACCTGAACCAGAGTCTAAGAGCAGTTCCTGTGAAGGTAATCAAGGTTCTGCTCTCAACATCTTCCATGTTCCATCAAAAAATGACTCAGACCTTGCTTTTAATTCGGACCCAAAGGCTTGAGTCACATGTCTGATGTTCAATTCATAAAGCACAGGCATTTGAGAACAAGTAAAACAATAATGAACATATCACTAATGCAACATCGAATGAGTATAAATATGCTAATTTATAAAAAAGGTCATACCACCTTAAAATGCAACACGATTGTTAAGGTAAACTTTTCCTACTCCTACTAAGAACAGGGATATAAAGCTGGCGTTCAGCCGAATCCTAAACAGAGAACACGTTTCACCTACTTCAAATGTCACCCTCAATTGCTGTAAAGGACACAAGCAGAGGAGAAGTAATATGGCGTCTGGAATCAACAGTGAGCCTCTCAGTTAGGAGAGCTAATAACAGCACGGCAGTGACAGCCGCCAGAGTGATGTGTGCAGACGTAATAAGGTTACCAGCAGCACGTGCTAGCTGGTGCTAGACTCACTGTGTCTTTTGGGATCTTCTCCTAATGCACAGCTTTGGAGGAAGCTGTCACTGAGATGTCACGTTTTATATGGTCTGGCAAATAGTGAGTTACTTATTTCTGTTTCGAAAAGTGATGTCTGTATCACAATGCATCTGAATGTTTGCTATTTATAAGGATGGTGTGAGGAGAAAAGTGCCACATTCTATTTCTCTTTGCGGCCTACTTGTAAGAAAAATTAAAACAAATATACAAAAGCATTATTAATCGTGGACTGACATTTAACAACAATAATAATACTGAAAAATACTGTACACTGAGCCATTTGAACCATTTTAACTACCATTTTTTAATAAAGGATAGCAAAAGACTCCATGAAGAGTTACAATCATTTTCTTCATTGTCTTGATGCATGTACAGTTTTTGAAAAAGGTTTTACACTCCTGAAACAGAGGACAACACTGTCGTGAAATGATGCAAAAAAGGAAACATATGAACTGTACAACTATGCCCATGTCGAGTCACACACACTCACACACTCTGATAACAGTCTCCACAAGCACACCTGGACATCAGTGGTTACTCTACGGCTCACTTGCTGTGTACCGTCCTGTTACACTATCTCATAAGGTACTATAAACATACACTGAAGAGTATCACAGCCAGCTTGCAGTGAAATAATATGTACATGTTTACATTAATAAAAAAAAAGACAAAGAAGTGAGAATCATGATGCAGAGACTTGAGACGTCAGGACTTCAGTTGGTTGTTTCCTCTCAGTTCTTTTTGTGGAGAAACTTCATTTTGCTTCCTGAAAACAGTTTAAAATAAATTCATTAAATCCTGTAAAATGCACAACAACATCTGAGAGGTTACATGTAATTCATCTTATTACATGGTATATGGGGATTAAGCCAGGCTGAGATTACAGCAGGGTTTGTCTGATTTAACCCTGATTTATCCATCTGCAGTCTGTGTGGAAATCTGAATATCTGCTTAATTGTGGTTTCCTGATAAAATTCTAAAAAAAAAAAAAACAAATTAAAAAAAAAAAAAAAACCTCCAGACAAGTTTAAAGACATCAAAAAATTCTCATCTTTGAAGAACAAACAGGATTCTTGGGAGCATAAATAAGTCTACACAGTCCAAGTGAAGTAACAACAGGCAAAACACATTTTCCACCTTATCATTAACTGTTGGCAGGACCAAATTGTCATTTATATCATTTATGTGTTAAAAATGAGTAACAGCAATTGAAAAAGTTGGATAAAATTTGTGTGTAGCACCACCTGGACAGAAAATACTGAGAACAAAGAGTCCTGCATGATCTAATCTTGCAGTGAGGAAGGGAAAAAACCTCTGAAATCTCTCCTGATTTTAATGTTGTTGTTTAATAAACTCCTGGTATCTGACTACAGCAGGACTCACCAAGGCCTTTCAGAAACTTGTTGACTCCACTCTGCTCCGTGTCCGGAAGTTCCTCCAGATACTGATCAACCCTCTGCTCAAACAGACCTGTCCACACAAGATTAAAAGAAGAGAGATAAAAAAAAAATGTGAATCATCTCAGTAGTCCAGGAAGTAACAATGACTTTTGCCTGCCAAAACAAATGTGGTGAGAAAACATGCTGATGATGACATTCAGCCACTAGAGATCAGTGTTACTGCAGTGGCTCCTCCTGCACAGAGAGCGCAGGGGTGGACATCCAGAGAGAAAAGTGTGTAGACTTTTCACCAAAACTATTAAGGAAGATCGACAGTCTACCTTTGGCGCGGCTCTTCCTCAGCTCTCGATCCTGGATGAACCCTGCAAACATCTGAGACTCCATGAAGACGCCCAGGAAACGACGGATGCTTTTCGACGCCACAGACTTGCGGAAGGCCTCTCTCTGGAAAACACGCTCTCCGCGCTCGTTCTGAGTGATGAACAGGGAGTAATGGCCGATGGTCTCCAGGAAGAAGCGGATGAAGGCCTCTGACACGAGGCTGTTCAAGGAGTTATACTCTGTAGACACACATGAGAAGCAATTATTCACTACACATATTAATAACATGGAAATAGAACAGACATGTCACCCTTTCCAAGAGATAGTCACATAGTTCTTTAAGGGGCCTGATTGGAGCCAGATTAAAGCAGATTACATGGTTTGGCTCAATGTTATACAGCTGCATAAGTAATAAAAAAACTAAGCCACAGCTGTTGTGAACTGTACGGACGACTTGTCCCCTAATGCTCCATCAAATTAGCCTGACTCTAATTAACCACAAGATGAGTAATAATACTAATGAGGTTGCCTCTTTATTGGTGTTGTCAGTTTGACAAAAGTATAAGAACAAAACTGGAGCTGTTGGAAAATATTACAGAGGCAAAGGTCTTTATGGCTAGAGAAAAGACTGAATGTCTGAACTCTGAGGGATTGGATAAAGAAACTCTGAAAGAATCTGAACTGAAGCTGAAGAGACTCAAAAACACCAGAACTGTAACTGTGGGGGCGTAACAGGAGTCATTAAAGGATAAACATGCATTACCTTGTAGTCTTACACTGTTGTTGGGGTTTGTTTTTTTTCCTCTTTTGACTTGTTTTGTATGATAAACGTTACATGTAAGAGCCTGGCACAGTGTCTAAATATTACAATCTACATGGGGAAGAGAACGTTGCGTATAGTAGTAGTAGGATAGTTTTTAGGCCAGGAGGTTTTGTCTTCTCCCATGTCTGTTTGTTGGTTGGTTGGTTGGTTTGTCAGGAGGATTTCACAAAACCTCCAGAATGGATTGGTCTCAACCAAGAACAGACCTCATTAAATTTTTGTGTGAATCCTGATGGTAGGACACATCCAGGAATATTTCCTCACTTTCTTTAACACTGCAGGATCAGGATCTATCTCGTAGTCCCTTCACTGTCTTATCTTTAGTGTATTTTTATGCCTATGTAGAGCGCTTTAAACTTTAATATGTCTAAGTCACACAATAAAAATAACCTTTCCGTAAAATCCATTGGACATCAAGACTGTAGTTTGCACAAGTGTCTTTGGATTTGGTTTGCACATTAGTGTGAACAGGCTGTGATTGACAGGTGGCAGATGCAATGCAAACACACCACATGCTGTAGGTTTTATTTTCAAGAAGTATGTGGAAAGCAGAGACAGAAAGTCTGTCTGTCAAGTCAGTTTCCCTTGAATATCCAAATGTTGTAAGTCAAGTGGTTTGAACACACCTATTCTTGATCCCCTGGTGATAAATCCTTTCTAAAATCTTAATTCCCACACCGGGAGTTGAAGCCGGGCCGCCTGGGTGAAAACCAGGAATCCTAACCGCTAGACCATATGGGAGGTAAGAGTGTATGTAAAATGCCACTTTTTTTCTGATATATTTACAAATAAATCTTGAACTTGAACCATCTGAAACCTCTATAGATCACATGTAGAGTTCGAAGTTCATCAGAAACACCATATTATCTAACTTGTAAGGCGAGTCTTCGTGAATCACTGTCTTGAGTCGTCAGAACAGAAGACGTCATCTGGAGTGAGTTTCACAGAGACACAGACTGAACACATCCTGCCACAGAAACTGTTGCTTTAATTACCGAGTAAAACATCTGTCTCAAGAGGCAGAGATGATTTGTCACTTATTCACCTTCGTCTGACTCGCTGTCAGAGTCCTGATTTATGATGTCATTCCTCTGCTCCAGCGCTTGCTCAAGAGCCGCCTGAAGTTTCCGCGGCAACAGCGAGGCCTCGTCGTCCATCTATAAACAAGCGAAAACACTGCAGTCATCAGCGATAAACAACAATGTTTGGAGAATACATTTCAAAGGCTCAAACTTACAACAGAGAACCGCATGTTTTACAACCCTCGTCTAAAGCGAGACCATGTAACAAAAGCTCAGTCTAACTCTTACAAATGAAACGTTGAAATCATAAGCAATAAAATCCACATTCACTCTATTCAACACATTCAGGGGTTTTTGCTGCTTGAGCCTTTCTTGGTTTGGTATGAACAGTAACCAGGCTAATGTTTGCTAGCTTTCATTAGGAGATACATATTTCAGTGGTTTTATCAGAAAACATACAATGAAAATTAAACTCTAAACTTTAAACTTTCTGGCCCCATTACATCTATAACTTTTTTCATCCTCTTTGTAGACAGCATGATTAAATGTATCAAATCATCCAGGGCTCAAACTAAACAGAAAACTGCCATTATTTTGCAGTTTCCATTTGTGGCCACAATGGACACTGTTCAGCAAAGGTTATATAAGTCTGTATCGATTGGGTCGATTTTTTTTCTTTGTTTCATAAGTTCACACACTCACCTGTCGGATGAATCGGTCAGTTCCCAGGTCAACCATTAAAGCCTGAGAAAAGGAAAAAGAAGAGCATATCATTCTTTAGAACTAATTAAAAAAACCTGGAAACCTTCACTTCTTTACTTTATCTCTTACAAATGCAATTGTTTATTTGTTCAGTAAAATAAATAACAATCATCTTCAAAGAAGCTACAGCACAGCAAATCAGACATGAAACCCGTTTCTTCAGAAGATTAGTTTAGAACCATCTTCATGAGTCAATCAGCAGCCAAAGAATGATGTAAACAGACAGCAGATGTTGTTGAAAGCCCATTAACAGGTCGGTGTTAACTATGACTCACATTGCCTTTTCACATGCATCACTTCTCAGTCTGAGAAGTAGCCAACAAGACAAACATCTGTACATCTCATTATATTGCTTCCCTGGGCTTTTTCACACAAAATGTGTGTTGTGAGCCATAACTACAATGAGAAGGCCACAGACCTTGCATCTGTGCAAATGACACACATGTGTATACGATAGAAATATATGTATCTATGGATATACTGATTGAGGTTTTTATACAAAGCAAGTTGTCTACATTAGTGTCTGTTGAATATTGGGATTGTTGTTTTTGGTCTGTGAGAAAGCACAATAGAACTGATGATTCAACTATTCATTATGAAATTATTCTTGATCTTCTAATGCTGCCATTGCTAAATACTTAATTCCCACACCGGGAGTTGAACCCGGGCCGCCTGGGTGAAAACCAGGAATCCTCACCGCTAGACCATATGGGAGGTAACAGTGGAGGAAAAATTACACATTTTTTCTGATATATTTACAAATACATCTTTAACTTGTGTTGGTTGACCTTTTAGAACCCTCTATAGAGGGTTACCAGCATATGGGAGGTAACAGAAGATACAGATGTCAAACAACAGATTAAAAACACAACCATGCTCTCCTTGTTTCAAACACTAAAACATTTTCATGTGTGACTGTTCCTGAAAATTTTCTTCCGATATATTTTGTTAAAAATATACAACCTGTGACCTCTATGAAACCCTCTGTAGAAGATGTGAAGAGTTCATTTTCTGAACACCATCTTATATCTAACTTTCAGAACTATTTTCCAGTAGTGTTCAGTTGCTCAATTGCTGCAGCTCATTCAAAACATAAAACGTTTTGCTCAATCTAGGACCAACAAAAAGACTTACAACTTAAGATGTGAACAAAGAAAAGAACCTAATTACAGCTGGTCTAATCAATATTTTTTCATGGGTTGGACAGCTTGTTTCACTGCCCCCAAGTGGTCAAAATAATAATGAATCACCTTTAAGTGATTCGGGTTTGAAAGGTATTGTCAACAAATGTGACTTCAGTTTTGTTATTTTCCTTTGGTTGGAGGTCACCTGGCTGGTTCTCTTGTATAATAAGAGGCAGAGGAGGTCAAACAGATGCAGGAACAATCCATTGGCCAATTTATAATGGAATTACTCTGAATCTGTATTTTTGTAATTCATCAGCCAGACACAAATATTCACTATTCTAAGAAAGAGGCTTCAGTTAGAGAAAGTTGAGAACAAAGAAACAGAGACAGACCAAAAAAGACAGGCCAAACCAGGGACATCCAGATAAAGAATGACGGATAAATCAATCTGACATGTAAAATTTGCAGAAACACACAGAGAAGACGGAGAGGTGGTGTACTCACCTCTTCCACAGGCAACTCCTTGAGCTTGGGCAAAGAGCTTGACAGCAGCCCCACCAGGAAGGGGGTGGGACAGCAAACGATATCCAACATGGAGCCTGGCAGCACGGGGATGAAGGTGTGCTGCCAGGAGAACGGGTAGAGCAGCGCCACAACTGCATGCATGCAGCTGGACAGGGTGCTGTTAAGAAAACACAATAAAAAACACAATACACACCGTCAGTCACCTTCACACTCACACAGCAATGCCCTGCAGAAGCCACACCAGATTACACTGAACACAAAACAAGGCAGATGTTTATTTTTCCAGACTGAGAGGGGAGTGGTGGTTTATATGGTTTCCCTAAAAATACTGCCTACTGCAAAAAAAAAAAAGAACCTCAAAACATCACTCCTTCACAATGTAAAAATCATTATCATTACATCATTATCTGGGCTACATACTGAACTATATGAGCACATGAGCTCTTTTCCCAAGTTAAATGAACACTTGATCCTTTTCTCCTTGAGATACTTATTTTATATGAAGCTTGACAGCACAGCTACGTACTCTAGCTTTGACACTTTGTTCTTCCTGCCGCTCATCATCCCCTGCCCGTCTCCCACTTGGAGTTTAACACGATCGACTACAGACCACAATGAGCCCAATAAAAAGCATTATTGTGACATTAGCCTCTGTCTGCAGGGGCTGGCGTGACTCTGACATGTTGCTATAGTTAAGCTGGAGGGCTGTTGACGCAATACAGTAAAAAAAACACCAATTTGGTTTAACTCCGACAGCTGTGGTATAAAATGGAGATCACAAATAGCAGCCCGTCTTTCTCACGATCCGTCGCTTGTTGACAGTGGCTGACCCTCCCTCCCCTCTGTCCTCTACATACTGTCCAATCCACGTACACAAAGAGAGTGAAAATAAACTGTGGGCGCAATCATACACACACACACAGTGGAGCGCTAAATCAGTATGGATCAAGAACAAGCCCGGGGATCAAACAGGGCATGCAAACGCACCCCACTTGAGATATATACACTTTTAATGAGGAATGTTTTGCACGGTGGCTGTCAGAGCATCCCAGTAAACAGAAGTTACTCCCTTTTTACGTGACCTTGCTCACACTGACTTTCAGCTTCAGAAGCTACAATTTCAGAGCAACACATACAGCGAACAGAGATCAGTCTAATCAATGTGCTGCTGAGATAAATGACAAACTCCGACAAACTTTTCCACTCGGGCTACATGTTTGCCACAGGCCTTTTTCATCTTAACTTCCCATGAGTCAAATTGCCAAGATTAAAATGTACTTTCTCGACAGGGTAAAACAGAGTTACACCAGTGAAAACCCAAAGGCTACAATAACCACAGTCTTTTTTTTCTTTTAGAGCCTTTCCAGTTCACTCACAACATGAAGCACTTGCAGCTTTGCTTTGGCCGGTCTGATTTCCATTTGCCTGAGGAGGGTTTGATAATTCCTAACAGATCCCATCTCCCGGTTTTGACGAGTTCCAACAGGGAGTGATGGGGCACAGATCTCAGAAAAACCTTCGCCACAGGCTACATGTGGCCCAACACACCACTGATACCAAATGGATCACTTACACTCATTCCCCAACCACACACTCTTGGGAGAGGATGAACTTGCAGTGAAAACATTCTGCACTACCAGAGGTTGCCACTCAAGTCTGGAAAGAGAGAGGGACATTCCCGTTAAGATCCAGACCAAAGCTTTAGAGCCTCAGACCACACATCACAGGGAAAGAAGAAAAGGCCTCTTTGTCCAATAATCGGGGGGAAAAAATGTAACATCTTGAATGAAAGAATTTAATTACAGCATCAGCAGAGGGACATTTTAGACAAATCTTATTCGATGAAGCTTTGTTGTTTCGGGTTTATTTGTGTGGATAAGAATCAAGGTTGCAATGTGGTCGTATCAGATTGGATTATGCTGTATGGTGGTTTTAATGGCTCTAGGGATGAAATATTGGTCTGTCAGTTGGTCAGCCGGTCCACCACTTTGCTCCAGACTGAAATATTCAAGCAACTATTGAATGGATTGCCATAAAATCTTGTTCAACTAATGACCAAATCCCTGCAAAACTAGAGAGGCTGTGGAATATAATATTGAGTGTCATATTGTTGTCATAATATATATCGTCTTATACTTTGGATATCGGTATATCATGGTATGGCCTAAGTGTTGTCTTACTGGTTTTAAAAGCATGACAGTAAAGTTATACTTACCAGACTGTTGCACTTGTTTTAATACTTGTCTTTACCCACTTAATCATTATATAATATTATGAAGTTTTATTGTATTCTATCATATAGCCACATTGCTGATGATTATTTATCAAAATTCGAATTATGTAGCCCACAATGTGATATTTGCTTTTGAGTAGATTTAAAAATATTGATATGTATGCTATAGTGTATCCCAACACAGCCGAAGAATATAGCAATATTATTTTGAGGCCATATCACCCAGCCTTAAAAACTCGTAAGATGCCCAGTGTGTGTGAGCCTTCTCTCTGTTTTGTCTGTTGCCCACTTTCTACTCAGCACCTGCCCTTTTTTGGTTCGGATGTGCATATTTTTCCTATTTTTGCAAACCTTAGCATTCAGCATCTTTATTGTGAGCATGTTAGTATGCTGATGTCAGCGTGTAGCTCAAAGAACCACTGTGCCACAATACACCCAAGAAAATTCAAAGCAACAAGCTACATGTGGACTGGTTGTAAACTAAGGATTTATCATACCAGGGTGATACACAGTTTAACAGACAGAATCCCCTCTATTTCAGATGTTTAACCCCAAAGTTATTGCGTACAAGAGGAAGGCATAAACCAGCTCTAATGATAAATCTGATTAATTTTAATCTGATTACTGTTTTAAAAGTCAAAGAAATTGAGTGAGTCCACTCTCAGAAAAAGAGAGAGAATACCAGTTGCGGATGTGAGGTCTGTGCAGAGCTGTTATGTGTTGAGGTTTGGGAGCTAATCCTGACATATTAGTTCTCAAAGGTCTGCCAGGACTGGTTTACAGTGTGTGAGGCTGAACTGGCAGATACTCCAGGAAACATGGGATCGAGAGGCTTAGTCTGTGAAGGCCAGAGGAGGAGGGAACATTTCAGTGTCCGAGACAGAAAAAAAAAAGCCGATATCACCACATACTTCACAGCTCTACTAAAGCACTGCACTATGTCTATGTGGCTGAGACCGATTCCACTAACAGAGGACAGAGAGGACGAGACAGAGAACATACTGAACCACAGCTGTCAGACACCAGCTGTGCAGCAAAGCTCTGCAAAACCACTCTTCAACGTAAAAGCTCTTCCCAAGCTCAAAATAACACCTAGAAATCATATAAAGATGCAGCAGAGTACATATATACCTATAGGATTCCGATGACAAGCTGCACATGGTGTATTTTTATCCTCTTTGCTCCCTTAGCCCCAAAATGGTTTTCCCTCACTTCCTGTCTTTAAGGATCTCCAGCCACCGGGTCTCCGACTCCACAGAAGGCAACAGCAGAAGTAATTTTATAATAAGTAATTGCTCCCCTCTGGAAACTTCATACATGTTTTTACTAAAACCACCATAAGGTCTGAGCTTGATCAGCTCTGTCTCGAGATTAGACGAGCATGTTCAGGTGTTTGTGTATATGAGTCTTCACAAGGGTGTGTGAGCGTCTACATGTGGGTGTGAAACATTCACCAGAAGGACACTGATGTAAAAATCAGCTGGTCAGGCTCCGGTAATGGCCACATTTTCCTTGACTCTTTGAAAAACAGAAACATCTCACATGTTTACAGTGTGTGGATTTCACTCTGCCTCTGAGTTAAATAGCACATGGGAAACTGGTTAAGTTGTTAAAAGCAGTTTTGGCTTCGTGCCAGTTCAGGACTAAATGAAACAAGTATGCTACTACGCTTGTTCGATTAGGAAAATGCCAGCCGCAGCAGAGGCAATAATTCTACCTGTCTGACAATTACAGCCACCATTGATCATAATACTGCAGTTGCAAAACATGTCATTGCCTCCAACTCCCTTTCAGACCAATGGATTATTACAAAAGTAAAAAAGGACACATTGTCCCAACATAAAAGGCATACCTCACATTGTACTTCTTTTTCCTGCAGTTTAAGAACACATTTTGGGTTCACCATTGGCAGAGACTCGGACCAAAATTAATGCCATTAAGAGGAAACCAGAGAGAGTATTTGCAAAAACACTAGCAGCCTCGTACCACAAAAGGGATCTTGATTAAATCACCATGGCCACGAAAAAAGCCTGGAGATGCCATTATTGAGGTTCCCTCTATAGTCTACTCCTTTTTAACTCTTCTCTCTCTCTTCCTCTCATTTATTTTCTTCAGCTGATATGTGAGACACCCATCTCCTGCAATCAGACATCTCTGTGATCATTTCATAATTTCAGTTTGATTGTGTAATTCTGATTATCATATCAGTGAAAGTCATTGAGATGTGATACGCAGTTTCCCTTTTGCTGTCAGAGTATTTCACTGCCAGGCCAAGAGATAAATCCAGATTGGCGCATACGGTTTGGTAACCGTTCTCAACTGTAGCCTGAGGTTGTTTACAAAACTCTGCAGCACTGACAAAACCAATTCAGCATCTGCAGGTCAATTGAGTTAAGCAATTACAGAGTGACATAGCTGATGATGAATTTATCTGATTAGCCGTCCCACTTGTTATTACAGGCATTGGATGGTAAATGATCATTTTAAAAGAGACTGCCTGTGCAGACTTTTTGTGTTGAGGCAACAACCTCTTTTGGGAAAAAACAACAAAGGGTTCAGTGTAATATTACACGAGTTAAGTGAATGTAACGGGCGATAGAAGACCCCACAGAAAACGATTGCCTAACATGGCTTTTCCTCTTGCTTCCTGCTTGTACTGGATATACATTTCAAGGAAAAGAAGCATACATCATGTTCTGCTGGCGCGGTATTTTGGGAATGGATTTTGTAGCAGAGCCCCAGAGGGAGCAGCCCTTTTATCATAGTCATTAATGCTGCAGTGAGGCCCTGTCACTGGTTTTAAAAGAAACCAAAACACTGCAGCTCTGCATGCACGCTTGCACATTTAAATCCACACACACACACACACACACACATACACACACACACACACACAACCACACAAGCTTTGAGCATATCATACAGTATGCATGACTGCGTGTTTAAGACAGAAAATTATATAACTCACATTTGTAATTTTCTTTTTTGTAGTTATTTTAGATTTTTGAAACATAATTTGTACTTTCTGTATCCACCCTTTACTGCAGACAAACTGTTGTTCTGCTTCACAGTAACTTAACCTCTGGCAAATTTGAACCTGAATGGAGGCTCATTATGACAAGGCTTAGGTTTAGCTGGTATAATGTTTACTACGTTCGCCATTTTGGTTTGGTTTGTTAGCATGCCAATCCTGAATTTGGTTATATGCTAGCTTTGCACAGATTGCAAGTTAAGTCTTGCTTTTCTGTCTTTCAAGACTAGAATATCTTCAAAATAAGGACATGTTGAATTAGCCAACTGTGATGAGCTCACTCAGTCTGTCTCATTTCGCGTAGCAGTGGGTGCAAGATCTAAGATCTAAGATCTAAAAATTTTGTGAGAAAGAAAAATATGGGGACAATGGATGTCTTTCTAAAACTGATAAATACTGATAAATTCCGCCTGAAGGGAACATGGATCTCTACACCAAATCTCATGACAGTTTATCCCAAAGCTGTCTTAACATTTGACTTAAACTCACAGATATGAACTTTACGGTGGTGACAGAAGGACAGTCAAGAGATCACCAAAACTAGTAGGATATTTATTAAATGTGCTTTGTTACACAACTTTTACACAACACAACATATAAATGAACCTTTTTGCATATATGTTCACTTCTTTGCACATGCTGTGTTGCACACATTATCTCACTGTCCAAGTCGAACCACAACAAACAATTCGAGAGGCATCCCGGAACAGCTGATGGTGCTGCCTAGCAACAGTAAACATTGTAGGCCTTGAAGCTAACGTTAGCTAGCAAGATACTCAAGATAAAATCTCACCTCCAGCAGTCACTGAGAAATAGAAAACCTGTGCTGAACATGTTTTCCTACTTATCCAGGCTTGTTTAACTTTCTGCTTTTGTTTTTTTCTCACTGCAATGTGGTATTACAGTAAGTTATTGCACCAAAGCTAATCTCCACATTGTTTACGTCAGCTTCCCCATGAGATAATGTGTGTTCAGTCTGTTTGTTGTTTATTCAAACCTTATTGATATTGAACATGTTGCATGTCCAAATTGTACCAAATTCAACACTGCACATCCCTGAGTCCTTAGCAACAAACCTACCAAGTGTGAAGTACTTTGGATTGATGGTTCTCGAGATTACACAAATAACTAACACAGACAGACAGACAGAAAGGGATTCCTAGCTTTACAGTTAGATAGTCATACTGTCACCGTCTCGGGCAGTATATCATGATAATATTGCATTGTGAGAATCCCACCCAGTGACTCCTCGATGTTATCGCCCCTGGTAATCAGCAGTGTAGACCGATTCTCTCCAGGGACACAGAGAGTGCCGTGGCTCATACACAGGGAGTGAACGTGGCATCATAAGTCAAACGGTGACAGTCGAGCCACAGATCACAGAGGGCAGAGTCGTGCACACAGGAAGTGCATTCCTTCTCCTCACAGTCACTGCCCCCACTGATGTTTGTTTAAACTAGGCTTTGATACATGGAGAGATTACTTCTTCTCTCAAATCTCCTCCCACTCCACCCTCGCCTCCAATGCTCTAAAAGTACCCTTCTTCTTTCTGTAGCAAGAGGACAGACTGGGACACTGAGTCCTTAGAGACTCTCTGCATCTTATCAGCCCCCACCCTGTTCTCCTACGGCAGTGACTCTCACTGCTGTGACCCACTTTTCAACCGGCATCAAAACTGGCAGCTGACTATATGACACGCTAACTGACTGACCTGTTGCCTGAGTTTCTGATACTGATCAATATACAATAATGAAAACAGTTACACAGGGTACATCTGTTAAGCTATTGTGTGTCTGTGTATGTAGAAAGGTTAATGGACAGACTGATGAACAGACATCAAGCTGGCAGTCTGTAAAATATTTTTGGATGTGATAGTTTGTCACACTAGTCATCCATGATATCCATCCATTTTGTCACAGGGGCTGATGCTTACTACAGCTAATACTGTGTATAGTATACATGTTTCGGGTCTATTAAAAGGGCCCCATGAAAGATAATAATAAATCTAAACAAGCTTTCAGTATCTGGGGCTCTAAGAGACTATGTTATTTCTGGACGATTATATTGAAATGTAGAAAATTATCCATCCCATGGCATAATTATCTCTTGAGGAAACACAGTATTTGTTTTTGCCACATTACTATAAAATGTGTACAGAGGTTCAAACAAAGTATAAGTCACCGACCAAATCTATGTAACTGCATGAGGAAAAAGCGTAATTGTGGAGCCTCACCTGAGTTTATCAGCCACAAAGATGACTCTACGCTCCAGCAGCAGGGAGGCAAAGACTCGTACCACCTGGCGAACACCGAGGCAGCTGAACAGACTGTCAAAGTCCACATGCTCCAGTCTGGAGTCGGTTGGCCGCCTCAGCTCGATGACCTGGACAACCACAAATAAATGTGAAATCTAAGTCATCACAGTTTGCAGATTTTACTGACTGGGAAGTGTACTTGATTTTATCTAATGGGTGTAATGAGAGTAGAAAGTATAAGTAGTGAGTTTCTGACCTCATTTCCTGCACCAGGCAGGAAGGTCTTCACTTTGATAATCTTCCCTGGTGCAGGGAAGGGCGACTCCATCAGACTCCTCATGAAGGGGTAGACCAGGGCTGCTGAGACGCCTCGCCGCCGCTCCACCTCATCCAGGATCTGAACATGGCAGGACAGAGCACAGTTTCATTAATGTGATTCAAACAGTTTCAACATCAACAACACACACTTCTTTGTAAATCAATCTGATATGTCGACTGTGCAGTCAAGCAAGACATGCATGGCAACAAACATAGTGTTATGTGTTTGGCTTTTATTGTCTGGAACTCTGTATTAATTTTTACTGTTTTGAAAAATACCAAATGAATGTCTTTCCATGCCTGTGTGATTGGAAAATTCCACCCAGTGTGCCTGTCTGCCTGTTTTGGTCCAAGCTGCCTCTAGTCTGGAAAACTGATTGGAGAATTGCTTGTTTTCAAGGTCATATGATATCACCTCTCTCATCCTCTCCCCATCTGCCTGTCTGTCTGTCCGTCTGTCTGTCTGTCTGCCTCACACACAAATAGCTCCATTTGAAATCAAACACTAGGTTCTTTTCTCTTTTATCATGAAAGCACTTAGATTAGATTCCCTTTCGTTTTCGTCTTTGGTTCGCTGCCGTACTGTTCTAAAAATGGAGACGTCTGATGCTTTTTCTTGCACTCACGCATGTGTTGATATCACATGACGCCAAACTGGCAAAACTCTAGTGCTAGTAATGACACTTGGTTCACAAATCAAATGCTAATATGCATCAGCAGATTTTTCATTTTCAAATTTTTATTTTAGGTATGAAATTTTAAAAAAATGTTTTTCCAAACCTTGGATCCTTGGAGTTCAGCATTATTAAACAATGAAGACACCAGATATTTGCACATTGTCTTTGAAATATATCATGGTGTTTTTTTATTTATTTCAACTGTCTGGACTCACTCTGGTTAAATTAGAAAGTAATCAGATAAGGCTGAAAAAGTGAAACAGAGTGACAGCTCTGCTCTGTGTTAACACCTTTGAGACAAAAGTGAAGGAAACAATTACTCTGGGAAATCAAAAAGTAAAAAAAAAAAAAAGAGACCGAAATAAGGTTTACCAATGAGCAGGCGTTCAGCAGAAGGTCTGCTGAAAGTCATTTACTTCAGCTGTGAGGCGGGTTAACCACAGCTACAACACCACACACAGCTTGCTTACTGTAGCTGTCTGTCTACAGTACATGTGTTTGTGTGTGAGCGTGTACATGTTGAACTCACCGTGGAGAACAAGTCGAAACAGCCCAGCCTGCTGATGACACAGTACACCTCTGGAAGCCGAGGTCCTTTCCCAGTCGGCTGGAAGACAGAGCAACAAAGAATCACCTGACACTAGTGATAAAAGACTTGAAGGAACACATTCACAGACCTGACAACTGTCTACAATCATTTTTTATCATTCAAAGACTTCTCTAATGTTGGGGGACTTAATGAGGCAGATTCAAAAAAGAATTCGAGGCAGTAGAGAAACATGTTCAGTAGGATAAACATGATAGAAAACAAGGTTTGAATTGAGTTGCACTTGATAGTCAGTGTCCACACACTAATTGTTACTTCTGACTGGCCAAGACATCCTGACTTTTAGTCTCAAGTATAGGTCAAACCCAAGTGTAAACCCACTGGTTTGTGGACTACCAATTTGAAACCTCGAGTTTGGCAAGTTTGGCCTTTGCCATCTTGGTTTTTTGGAGCCAGAAGTGACTACATTTAGACGAGAGAGAGAAAAGCAGTTGAGGATATCCCAATTGAATCTGACTGAGAGCCTGAGGACAAGACTTGTTAGCGACATGTCATTCACAAAACAGCCACGTCCTAAAGCATACCCTGCTTTGTTGTATATTTTATTCTACATGGGAGCATAATTTATTAAACAAACACCACGATGTATTGTAGAAGACTGGATACAAATGATTGAAACCATAAACTCATAAGCTTATATACATTCAGACTTCTTTTTTAAAACCACTTAAAGTTCTATGCATATTTCTTACAGTCAGTGGTCAAGCCTCCAAATGACTGAATCTGAGAACTAAATCCATAACACAGCCCCAGTCAGAGCCTCAGTCCCTGATAACCTTTCACGTCTTTTAAAGACCAAAACCCCTGTTTGTAACAAAAGTAATCCCCAAGCACAAGCTATTATAACCTTGATGTCTTCATTATTGGTCCTCAAGAGCTGCAGAAGTAATTACGCATCACTTTTCACAGGTTGAATAATACTCCCCGTGACAAGTAAACTGAACTTCATGTGTAAAATCTAGAGATCAGTTTAAGGTTTGGTGACAGATCCAGAGCAGAAATACTGAGTAAGATTGGGCTATTTTCTGATCAAATATGTGGACTTAAATGTACTTAAAAACACATGTATAAAGGCTTGGATCATGATAACATAATCTGAAGTTAAGTTGTTAACATACTGTAGCTGAGGTCTTTAAATCTTGACCATGATCTGAGGTGAAAGTCTTTTATGTGGATACCAGCTTCCTAAACACAGGTAGTTTATCTGCTCCAGCTGATTGTATCTACCTTCCTTTGTACACTCATACACCATTATGTGCTTCAAGACAGACACTCAAACACACAGACACAAATGAACACAAGCACTCAAGAAACGCCAATCCACTTGTCCATATTAGGTATACAATTTTCTCCTCTTGTTTCTCCTCCGCTTTTCCAAATGGATGATTAAATCAACTATGTGGAGCTTGATTCAAGTCCTCAGGAATGCTTGGTTACTGCCAACGGCTGGTCAGACAGCAGGGAGGAAACATAGTTGCTGGTGGAGAGCAGCTTCCTCTACCTTCATTAAAATCTGCTTCTATCAGGACAAATCTCAGATCAACAGAGTGAAAAAGATGTTTTTTGTCTGGTCAAAAAAATGACAAAATGTTCCACTGTCATCAGGCACCTCTGCATAGACAGTGGTAAAGATACTGCCAGCAAACCTCTGAGAACATACACACTGCAGCACTGTAAACATACTCAGAAATACCAAACGGCAAACAAAATCACCACAACATTCACAGAATCCCACTCAGTCATGCTTTCTACCCGCAAACTAAATGGGAGGCTCTGCAGAAAAACTTCAAAGCTCTCTGCTGCCTCATTATGAAGAGGAAATGCTTCACAATGACAAAGTTTGGATTTTTCATGGTTTCTCTTTGTTTCGCCTCTCCTGAGAAACTCTCATTAAGTCTATCATAACTGGGATTTTTTTTATCGTAAATTATATTTTTATGACTAGGACTGAGTGTTTGAAGGATTACACTAATTCAAGTTGTGCGTAGCTGCTGTACTTCTTTCTGTGAATTTGATAAATTACATATGTAATTATATTCAATATCAAACACAATTATAATGACAGATTTACATTTTTAATATGAAAACACTTTAATGCTTTTTTGTAGCAACTTCGATTACTGTTCTAAGACAGCAATGTGGTTTGAATGTTTGTTATTCCAGATGTTTCTATTTCTGCTTGCGATAGGTATTCCCTGGGCAAAAAAAGTCCCTGTACATGACCCTCATGCTTTTCAGCAGCTATAATAATGAGTGGGTGGATTTTTTTTCTGCCTTGCCTCAGTCATGGGTACAATTGTTTTTTCCTTGTCTTTTTTTGATTTATACATTCTCTTTCCTGCTGCCACAGTAGATGGTCACGCAACACATCAGCAGCCCCACAGGAAAACCCTCTCACATGTTCTCATGTCTGTCACAACAAACAGGGCTCAGCAGGGTGTGAACAGGGAGCAGAGGAGGAGGGGTTCAACAGTGGCTTACCAGCAGGCGTCTGCAGTACCCAAACCTCCTGCTGCCATCCTCTCCAGTCAACATGAACGAGAAGGTCTCACTATAGCAAAAAAAAAATATATATATGCATATATATATGAGAATCAACACATAGAAATAAATAGATTCTTTATACTTAACATATACAGAACAATTAAAAAAACGGCACAGAATAAGGGCTGAACAACACCATTCTGTCAGGATCTGGCCCTGTTTTACATTTAGGTGGAGAGTGGAGCAGCTGCAGTTCACAGATAAAAGATTTTATCTTGCATTCCAGGGACAGTGTGTTTGAAAGGTAATCATGATGCTAAGCTCGGCTGATGAGCATCTACAGCATAACATTATCAATCAAAATATACCAAGCGGAGAGCAGTTATTTCTCTTATCCTTCATAATAACATGATATTCAAAGTCAGCCCACCATAAGGATCAATCAGGCCTGACAGATGTTTTGAAAAAAATGATATTTATTCAAAATTCAGAATGCTTATGCTGTTTTGTTTTTGTGAGGTTAAAGTGTTTTTTGAATATGCAGGATGATTAACTTTTAATAATCTGAGCAAGGGCAGTGAGGTGAAACAATCAAGGGAAATTGGGATCCAAACAGCATTTTGAATCATAATACAATACAATAGGTGGTTGCTTTTAGCTTGTGGCTCCCCATTAATTTTCACTTTTGGCCATCCAGGGGGAAATAGTCTAGTTACTGCTGATCTAAATGTTGATTCATACATTTAGCAGCAGTTCATTCAGTATGTTGCAACAATACAGGAACTCATGGAGGTGGTTTATACTACTACTCAGCCTGTCAAGACTGTTAAATAATGTCTCTGTGGCTTTGGAGGAGAGTGCCAAAGTCAGAGGAAATTATCTTAATGATGTCATCAGGGTTATCTTGATTATGGCTGGAGATTTTTTGCAACAGAAAGCCACTGCCACAAAATGGTGTCAGTTTGAAAGATGACTGTGTGAGTGTTTATCACAAAAGAAGAGTAGAATGAATCCAGGGTTTCTAATCCATTTTAGGGACTGAAAGTCAAGATTTTTCAGCATCTGCTTCTATGATTTTGACTGTTGTTTTTCAATGGGTTTCAAGTTTCCAGACTTGATGGAAGTGCAATGCTACATCGCTGGAGTACCCCTCGTATAGACCAATTTAATACTGAATTAGAAGATTTCAGCCATACCTGGTGTACTCAGACACAGGACTCCAGTCTTTTGCATCTGGGAAACAGAACTGAGGAATAGCTTTGAGTCTCTGTTCTGCCTCCCTCATCTGCTTGGTGGGCCTCTCTAGCTGTGAGGGGAAAGGAGAGGAGAGGAGAGGAGAGGAGAGGGAGATTTAGTCAGCTCATTCTCCTTCAAATAACCGTGTCCACCTTTTTTAAAGATCGCCACGGATATCAGTGTGACCAATAAATGACCAGATGTAAATTTCTCCCATACAAGGTTAAACCATTGCCCCGTCCAGTCCTCTGCCAGCCTGTTTCCTCTGGCTGGCAGAGATGTACTTCTTCTAAGGGACACAGCTGCTGAACAAGATCTTAAATAACTTTAATATATATCGGTGAATAACTAAAAACACTTCCTTGCCACAGAATGGATCTTGGTTATTTTTTTAACTGTAAACAGGCTCCCAAGACTCCTCAGGCTCCACGTTAATAACCTTAATCAACAGTATAGCTTTACATTGCCAACAACCTGCAAAATATAGTGTCAAAAGCTCATGGCCCATTTTTTATCTTTTATTTAAATATTCAGAAATCTTTATGGGTAATTGTCCTAAAAAAAACAGCATCAGCATCATTTTCAGCAACACACTTCTGTGGTAATCCATGACTAAAAGTTCACAGCTGGAAACACTGAACAAAGCCTAAAGTAGATAATCGACTCTTGTTTTAACATGTATTTTTAGATGTCACAGTGGGATTAATTTTTTCGATTTACAGTTGTCAGAAGGGCAGATTTGATTTAACTGGATTAAGTTTGCTTGGGTAAACGAAAAATCCTCATATGATCTCCATAATCACCTCCAACAGTCCAACAGTTAATAGGCAGTAACTATGCCAATCTGTGCTGCTGACACCTATTACATGCGGTGTGGAAGCTACCTAAATTACTTTTATAAGCAGTATCAACTGATTTATTCCATTAAACTGCAAATTCATAATGTTTAGCTCTAGGGCTTTCCAGAACATGCCATTGATTTTCATACTGATTATAAAATGATTCATGTGTGTGAAGCCACATGAACACTCTACTTTGCTGCAGGGTGTTTTTAAAAAAAGTCCCTCCTTTCATAACACTAATCAATAATAATAATAATGTGCCTCTGACCTATTGTAAGCTTTTAGGGGATTGGTTCAGTTATGACTATTATGGTTTTACCTTGGGGAACTGATAGGTGACCTCTGGGGAGTAAGAGTTTTTGCTGGGTTTCTTTTTAAGAGAAACGACCACAAAATACTCAAAGAGTTCTCTCTCCTGCCACTCAATGAGCTGTAGCTCCAGTGTGCGATAGCTGGGGGCCCGTCGAAGGATGGACTGCAGTTTCAACAACCTCTGAGTGTGAGCTGCAAAGGAAAGCAAACATCAGTACATACAATTCACTGTCAAAATGGGGTGCTAAAATCGGAACTTAATGGTGTGCAGACATCTGAGAATGGTAACAGGATCCAAAGGTCCCTTAAGTAACTGAACTCTGAAGACTGAAGTCACCTGCCGCACGTGCCTGCTGTGGTCAGATTATAAAAAAATAATGAATTATTAGGGATTTGATATGATTATAAAGTATCTTTACCACACACAAAAACTGAACTGCATAACCAGTTATCTATATTATAATCCCCTTTAATTTTCATGTATTTATCAACTAATTGAATACTAATACAAACCCTCTGCCGGACCCCACTTGGGCAGCCCTCGTCTAAACAAAATTCACACTTTGCAGTTCTCTATGTAAATCTAAGGCCTACAGGTGGTGTGATTCACTTTGACTGAAAGCTTGTGTCCGAAACAGAGTGAAAACAACACAATATCTCATTGTCGTTCATTCTTATCACTGAATCAATACATGGGATACATGGTGTGTGGTGCTCATAATCTGTGCATATTGTAAATGTTTCAGTTTACAATTCTGCACAGGATCACTTGTTGGATGGAAAATTGGGAAGCTGTTGGATAAGCAGTGAGAAAAGACAGAAATGTAGCACCTAACCTTTGCCAAGGAATTCTTGCGGTCACTCACCTTTGAACCTGTCGTCAGAGTCGCTCTCACTCTCGCTGTTGTCATCTGGAAGCAGACATGAGACAGACAAGAAGGTTTTCTACAGGTCAGAGGACAATTTCACAAACATGTATTTATGTCATGAGCTGGACACAGAAAGAACTCTATGTGGGTGGCTGAAACACAAATATTTACTCACTTATCTGGCCAGTGGATATAGGGAATATAGAGAGCCCTTACCTCTTAGAGATGTAGTCTCAACATTCGACATGGAAAGCTTCTTCAGCCTCTTCTTCCCACGTTTAGTGCAGTAAATGGAGTTGATCCTCTGGACCAGCTATAAACAGAGGAAAGAGGGAATTCTCTGTTGGGGAATCTGAAGTTGTTTCTTTTGATCCTAAGTATAGAAGAAGTGGGTGTACCTAGCCAAATGTAATACTGCACTGAGCTTTAAGGGTTACAGAAAAATAGAACTGAAAAGCGTCAAGGCGAGTTCTTGAGAAAAGGTACCACAAGAGCTGAAACCCAAGCAGTAATTAGGCACATTGAATGACAGTGTTTCTACATATTTTCTGAATACAAGTGATCTAGATCTGCTCTGACTCTGACCTGGTCCCTACAGAAACCTGAGCTGTTCTGTGAAGCAGGAAAGGAAAGAGAGAACACAGTGAGAGCTCTGCAAGGACTAATCATGGGTGTTTGTGTAGGATCTTGTAGTGTGTACCTTGGGGATCCTCCAGTGCCTGTGTGAGGCCAGGCTATCACTGGTGCTGCAGAGGCTATCATCCAGCAGGCCACAAGGTGAAGTTGAGACACCCAGCTGGGGGAGAAGCAGCATTTCATCGTGGCTGTAGCGTTTGGACAACTGTGACATCCGATGGCTCTTCCTGTCACTCGCACCAGTGAGGCGAAGGGACTGGCTACTGGGTTTGGAGGGCAGCTGGCCAGGGAGAAATAATATTAATGTTTTTTTGTTTGTTGTTTTCTTTTTCTTAACTTAATATTATAACTCAGGGGTACTCAAATACAAATCTTAAAGGGCCACAAAGATTTTTTTCAATAACTCAAAGGTCCATGTATTGAGGTCGGTCAGGCCACATGCAATAATACTGTAATATTCAAAACAAAAATGTCCTCTTCATTCTAAACAACAAAATACGAACTAAAATAAAATGTAATTTCCATTTTAACATAAATTAAAATACATAGTTGAATATTTCCTCTTTTTGTTTGCCTTCAAACATCACTTCAGTCATGCATTATTTTATTTCATTGTGACATAGATGTGACAAGCATCCTGCTTGCAGCTTGATATGACGATTTCAGTGCATTTATTGGTGTTGTGCTTATCACTGAATTTTGAGGAAATGTCTCTTCAAAATTCCTATGCTTCGTCTCATAATGCCGTTTCAAATTGGAAATCTTCATCACAGCTTCTCCTGGCATATTGTAACGCCCCTTGTGGACTGTGGCGCAATGACTCTTGGGTATTCTGTTGGTGTAATTATGGTTCGTGAATGTGTTTGTGAATAAGATGATATGTAAGATGGTTGTGGGTTAATTCACGTCATTTGTTCTTTGATTAAATGGTGCTGAGTTTTAACAAGGATGATAAACATTTTGGCACCGTGAGTGAAAGGATGTTTGCCGGGAGAAACTCCCCGTCCGTTACAATGTTTGTGTGTTTGAAAATTCATGATGAGACGGGGTAGAATTAGTTGAACTATGTCTGGCCTTTGTTACCGCTGCACTGTCAGATATGTGAGGCTTGTCCTGTCAGAGGGAGAGTGAATGCAAATTTTAAATTCCTATTTCTCTGAGTCGCAGATTTTCACTGTTCACTTTGTAATAGCAATTTACTTGGAAACACGACATTTTCAATCTTTTACCACTGGCAAAATGTGCATACGCGAACTGCTCCAAAAACGAAAGTGAAAGTTAAAAGTTGCGCTCGCAGCGGTGAGTGACCCAGCTGTCTCTGTATCGTTGGCATGGAGACAAGTCCCAGTGCACACGTGCTGACCCAACCAAAACACATGGTGAAGGAATAAAAGTTCGGGGGCCACAAACAGGAGGCCGGCGGGCCGGATGCGGCCGCCTATTGAGGATCGCTGTTATAACTTATAAAGTAAAAGGTAACAGGGCAGAAGGTGGAGGACGACTCGCAGCAAAGGGCCAATGTTTGGAATCAAACTGCTGCTGTACACCGGCCGCCCTCTCTACCAGGTGAGCTATTAGGACAACCCAAATAAGGCAGGTTTGGTACTTTTATTCTATCATTCATTTGTATAGTTTAAATAAATAGCTATACCACTGCATTAATTTCAGATATTTTCCTGTAATTCATTTCATGTATCAAACCACATTGTTTGAGGTCATTTCCTTTTATATACATATATAGTAGGTTTCATTGTTAGTGGCAAGATCCTCAATTCCCGCACTAGACTCGACTTGCCTGCCAAGGCATAGTGGATTCATAGGAAATGATGCATGCATGATATCCAACTTCTCTAAATCTCATAGATATTTGTCTTGGCCAAGACTCTCTTGAAAAAGAGATTTTTATACCAATGAGACTTCTTTCCTGGTTAAATAAAGGAATGGGGAATTAGATTACTGTTGTATGATGGAAAAGTATCTAGCCAATTATTGGTGACTTCTTTTTAAAACATCATGAATGTGTTTACACTGTAAACAGACAGGCAGTTGCTCTTCTTTTATATTCTTGTAGCTGCTCAACAGGTATGTGCTGCACTTGAACTGCACTTGTTGTAACCACCAGTAACCATGGGTGGTAACAACAAGTGCTCCTGCATTGAAGTAAGGAAGCCCAGTCTGCAGATGTGTATTTCTGTGGAGAATCTCCAGGTCTAAACACATCACACTGTTTCCTCTAGTGTCACAAATGAGGTGTGAGATTCTTTAAAAAGATCTTGTCCAGATTTTGCCCTGACAGCCAGTGAGGGGATTTATGTTAACACAGGAAAACATACAGTTTGTGTTATGTTCACTACATGAAAAAAAAGTGATGTTAATCCCAAAAGGTTTGCGACCCACCTGAGGTGGAGAGTTCAGCTTCCTGTCCATGGTGGTCCAAGACCTGCTGCTCCCTAACAGACAAGACTTTCGACCCAAACTCTTCCGCTTCAGGTCAACATCCTCATAGGGGTTCTCCTTCTCTGTTGGGAGGAAGTGCATAATCAATGTAGCTTAAATATAATGTCAGTGGTAAAGTTAGCATGGATAGAGGGTGTTTTCGACAGAAGACGGATGAGGCTGTGGGGTCAAAACAGAGGGCAGTGAAGGGTGTCGGAGGGCCTTCCTATGGTTAGTCTGGAAAGAGAGGAGTCCTGAAAGGTAAGTCAAAGGTGACTCCCAGCTGGCTCAACTGAACTCCCTTCTTTCAAAACAGTTACTGTTGGCACTGGGCCTCACAGGTCCCAGCGGGCCCAGCTAAAACTTCTGGACACAACACTGCCGGTGAGTCACTGTCCAGGCATGCTCACTGTCTGCTGTGGGAGGTGAGGAGGAGAGTTGTCTTCTTAGACTGTGAATCTGGCAATAACACTGTTCAACTACTGAAGAATTTCAGTTTATAAAATATATGATTATGATTATATAGAGAGAGATATATAAATTTATTTTTTTTTATTTATTTTTTCCTTCTTGGGAATTACTGTTATGTAGGAAACCAAAAATAGATTTTTTTTTTTAACCCAATGCTATGTGCTTAAACATACAAGGCATAAGAAATGAGGATAAAAACACAGTTTATGCTCAGACTATTGGCGAATGTTTAAGGAGCTTAACATTAAAAAAGGAACACTTCCCCTTTTAGGAGTTTACAATAATCACTGACTTTGCTACTGCTCTATAGATGTACTTCAGTCAATAAATGATAGCAGAAAAGAAAAGAAAAGAAAAGAAAAGGAACGTTACAGAGCACTGCACAGCTCTCACTGATGTCACCTGGCAGAGAGCCAACTTCAATAAAGAGAAAAACTTGTGTAACACCACAGTCCATGTCTATTCAGACATTCGCTCTGAGAATAGCTTTTTGGCAGGGTCTGAAAAAGGTTGTGAGAAAGTTAAGAAACCACAGCGAAGAATAAAAACAGCCATATGGCGTCGAAATGCATGAGGGAAACTTTTAAAAGAAAGAAAACAGTGTTATCTGTCAGAAGAAAGGGAGAGAACAAAAATCTATGTGGTAGCTGCGTTCCCTCTTCCTGAGCATATTAGTGGAAAACCAGATAAACTCAGCATGTCAAACAATGAGTGTGTGTTTTTAAAAACACCCAAGATTAACCTACAGGCAGAGCTTTGTTCAGTTATCTATTTTAAGGTTAATTATTGAACCTGTCTGAGGTACAAACACACACCCATGCATAGACAAGGTACGCCTGGGATCATTAGAGTGTTATGTTGTGTCACACAGTAAATTAGTCTACTGGAGTGATTTTCTGTGCATCATTAAAGCTGAGGAGCAGAATAAGAGGGCTTAGTCTGACCCCACGTTGTGCTGCAACTCCATTAAACTGAAGCAATACTGTAATGAGAGCCTGCTGGGAAAATGATATGTCTGTATAGCCGCTTATGTACTGGAGGGTACTAATCTACTCCACTGATTACAAACATCCAGATCTCTCTCTAACACACCCCCAGACGCACGGATTTAAGCAGGGAGTGGACACACCTCAGCTGCACACAGGGATTGTACATTTGTGTGTACACAATGGACTCTCTGGGCAGGGCAAGGCGGCACAAAACAAACTATACCAACAATTTCAGTATCAATTTACCCTACAAAGTGGACGAATGACAGTATAGTGGAACGACTCACGAACTAAGTCGTAAGCAGAAATTTGTAAAAATAGGTCACAGTTTTGTAAGAACATTTGGCGGAACCACAAACCATACAGATACTGTGCTTGTGACCACATTGGGGAAATGTAGGAGTATTTTTGGCTTATTTTGCACCAAAGAATAACAAAAGTCCCAGTTCCAACTGTAGTTTGTAACCGTCTATGTGCAACTTTATTGGAATGGGAATCATTCATTATATGTAGAGACAGATTTACTCTGAAAAGTAGAAAATACTTGAGTGAACTATGTCAGTGAAGGTAATACAAAGGTTGGAGTTTGAATAAAGAGCCTCATTACAGAAAAAAATTTCCTAATTCCTTGTTCTTATTCCCATTTTAAGAGAAGTTTCAATGATAGAAAGAAACATCTGTTCATATTACAGAATCAATTCCAAAAATCATGTGTCCTATCCTATGTCACAAGTCCATGTCTCACATTTAATCTAAACTTAAAAAACTTTTTTCATGTGGTACTCAACCTGTAGGCTCTCCAGCCAACATCAGTGTTAGCTTTTCCAGCAGGCTAACATCAACGTTAGCCTCTCCGACAGGCTAACATCAGTATTAGCCTCTCCAACAGTATAACATCAGCATTAGACTTTTTAACAAGGAAACATCATAATTAGCTTCTCTAACATGAACATCAAAATTACCTTTGCCAACAGGCTAACATCAGCATTAGCTTCTCCAACAGGCTAACATCAGCGTTATCTAAGTCTTACAGGCTAACATCAGTGTTAGCCTCTCAAACAGGCTAACATCAGTATAATATAATCCTAAATGTCATCCTAAACTGAGAAAACATCTGATTTCAGACCTAGGAAGTTTCTGTAATGAGGTCACAGGACTGAATCATAGTATTACTGGAGCACAGGGTGTGATTCATGTGCCTGTAAACAGATCACTCTTTGGCACTCCGTTTATCACCTACACTAGTCAAGAGCACTTAAAACAGTCCCCTAATATCACAATCTATCATGCACCTGCAGTAACACTGTAGTCCAGATTACAAATGACTTGCACTCTTAAGGTAAACATCTGGCATCAAGCACAGGTGCGAAAAACACAAATGGTGTGAGTGAATCTCATACAAAGACAGCTAAGAAAGGAAGCCAACATGTCCTTTTGGATTTCAGGAAATGTGAGGGGATTTCTTTGCATGAAATGCTTGTTAAAATAGGGGCTCAGAGGGACCAAAACATGGCTCATTTACTGCTGCGGCTGCTTCTCACATGGATCATCTAACCTGTAGACCACTAGTGTAGTGGTGGTGGAAACCACCGCAATCCACCATTCATTCCACCATTTTAAAGCTTTGTTTTAAATAACTGGAGCAATTTCAAACTTACTCTGTGATGATGTCCGGAACAAACAGAGATTGGCAAAAGTGCGTCTCCAAACTGCAAACTCTACACTCACACTGCTGGATGAACAATGGGGGGCTTTGTTAGGATTCACATGAAAATCAGTCATGCCCTGACGCTCCCTCTGAGACTGCTGCACATCCCAAGCTTCCAAAAAACAAGAATGCTGCTGAGCACGACACTGATCACTGATTCAAGAACAGCGTGGCTACTTGTAGAAATACCATGAGGTAATGTAATACTCAGGCCTTATTTGGTCATCACTGAGCATTTATCGTAAAAAATATTTCAGAGTGTGAAAAAATGTTACTGCATCTGAAATCGAAGCTTTATCATGAGACTGCACTCATACTGACACACATTTCCACCACATTAAGTATTCACTGGGGGAGCTGGCAATTGGACTGGGCAAGAGGCCTGGGGGTCATTTGCTAGTGGAAAGGAATTTGGCTCTCCAACATGTTCAAGATTTCATACACACATCAACTCAGAGGACATTTGAGTCAATCCTGTTTACAGTGAGATACACATGTCACAAAACTAAGTGCTCATCTGAATATGTATCAGCAGAGTGCTATAAAAGCAGTATGAAATCTTTACAGTAAAATATTACCTCTATGACCACATGTGAGCCATTAATCGTATTCTCAGGCTGGGTGTTCAGTGACTGCTCCCACACTGAGACTTTTCTACACCCCACAACTTCTACATGAGGCAGATGCAGGAGGAGGAGCTTCCCTCACAAACTTATTACATTAGGCCATGCTGTAGGGGATCTCATTCTCTCTAAAACATCTGACTACTGTCTTCTAAGGTTACTGATGATACCATATCATGTATGTATGTAAACTTCATGAAAGGCTCTGAACATGAACTAACACCCTTTTTCTTTTACTGAGGTTAACATCTTCTGATACAGTGGAATACCAACTTTTATTTAATCTTGGTGTCAGTACTTTGAGTTTAAAGTAAACATGAACTTACTGGTCCAACAAGATCTAAGTACATAGCTATAACTACCATCCTGCATCAAAAAAGCAAACTGCAATCCTCAGTTTTAGCTGAGACCTGAAACTTTTATGCTTCATCTGGATCTTTAAAAAGCAACTTTATGACTACTAACATGCTGTCATTTTGTTGCTAATAACTAATGTTTGAAGGTGCAATTTGTAAGACAGCTGACTCATGAGTCTCAATCCCAGGTTGTCAAATACTGATGCTTAGGGTTGGTGTCTGAGTTGACCTACAAACCAAAAGAGTTCGTGTTTGATGACCTGGGATTGAGTCTCAACAATCAGCTATCTTTCTCTAGGTTTTTGCACTTTAAAAATCAAAGTTTTCTTTGTATGAGTAACAACTGAACTGTAACAATTGCGTTCATTATTGATTAATTAATATTTTCTTGAGTAACTTTTAGAGTTTGGTCCATAAAATATTTAACAGTAGAAAAAATCGACAATTTCCCAAAGCCCAGCTTGAAATGTTAATTTTTTTTGTTTTATTGCATGAACAGTAAAAAACAACAATGGAATGTAAATGAGTACTGTGGTTCTATAACCAAAACAAATTCCATAACCTATAACCACTACAAATTTTGAGGTACTAGTACATTACTTGGGTGTCTCCTTTTTTTACGACTTTACTTTAACTCCACTACATTTTGGAGGCAAATATGGTCATTTTTACCCCACTACATTTATTTAATCACTTAAGCTACCTGTTATTTTGCAAATCTGCATGCTGTATCAAAGCCAAAGCAGTGCATTTTTAAATTAATTTAGTTTATTGGTAATCATAAATCATAATAAGAAAAATACTTGTTCCAATATTTAGAAAAATGCTGATTGTCACATCAGAAAATGTGAAAGGCCAATAATTAGTCGACCAAAAGAATATTATTGTGTATACATACATGTAAAAATATGTACAATTTAATTTTACTTGAGACAACATTTTTTGCCAGAAAATAATTTTTGATACTTGAGTATATTCACTATAAGTTACTTTTGATTGTATGTCTTTTGGGTACTTTCAACAGCACTGCTTTTAAATTTACTCAACTACCGAAAAAGTTCAAATATACATTTTCTGTTAAAAGATAAATTGACTTATCCTTTCAGTAATAAACTGTATCTAACATTCACCCTGTTCAGACCCAAATAAGTGAGTGATCTTAGTGTATTCAAGGCCAGTGAACCAGTCTGCTTACCTACTATGTCCTCATAGGCATTCTCCTCTAAAGTGCTTTTGGAATTGGGTCGACTCCGCGTGTCCGTGGTCACTGTGCCATTCTCTGTAGGCGAGGACGGATATGAAGATGGCACACTCGTAGCATCCTCCGACTCACACGATTCTCTGGAAGTAAATGAGGAAAGTCAAAACAGACCAAGATGGGGGGAGACGATACACACATGCTCAAAAATAACAAGGAGGAAGAGTCTGTGTCAAACTGCAGCCTCAAAGGAGCTAGATAGATAAGAGTAAACAGAAAAGGGCCAGATGGTATTAAAAATACTCCTTCTTCTCCTTTGCCAGCTAGACTCAGAGAAAAGGTCAACAGGTGGTTAAGACACTAAACACACGTGAAAAGCATTTTTACCCCTCAAAAGATTTAAATCAGGAACCACTGATTATAAAATACAGAAAAACAGAAACACCAGGATCAACATGTGCTCCAATAACAAGGAAATTCACAAGTAAACATGCAGATATCTTACTATTTCTGTGTTCTTTGCACAGTATAAGGCTCACACCACATGTCAAGGCACTGCAGAGGAACTCTCTGCTACATTAGTGCAGGGAACTACAGTACGGTCATGTCGCGCCATCGACAGCTTGTGGCTTTTAAGCTTGGTCTGAAATTGCTAGAGCCACAGGAATGTTAAACACAGAGTCCAAGGGATGAACGTTTACGGATTTCATCTCCTTTTTACATAGGGACAATCTGGAGAGGTCCCACCCTCACATGCAAAACACTGAGGACGTCTGATCTTGAAAGCTATAAGTTAAGAGCAAAAACAAGGGCAGACTACTGAATCCAAGATTCAGCTAATATCTATGCATCAATCGGGCACAGCAAGTTTCTAGCTTAGAATGAGCTCAAAATGCATAGTATGTGCAATTAAAGGCAACAGTTGAGTAGACTTTCCAGCAAAACTTAACTGTGGACTGTCCAGGAGTGTGTCTAAACTGTCAAATCTATTTATGGACAAAATTAATTTAAAGACAGATTCTCACATTATAAATGACCTGTAAACATTAGCTATTCTTAGTATGAGCTGCTTTTATGATACCTAGAGATTTGCCTCATGATAAAGCTATTTTGGCGTCACTCAGTTTGATTAAATTGGGAAATTTGGAGTGACTGGATCTTCGGGCTCTTTACCTGATCAGTAACTTATTCAACTAGCACACTAGCAAAGCAAACACTTAATCCGTAAGCCAAAAATTCCTCCCGAGACCATCGGCTGCATTAGAAGCCTTTCAAACTCCAGTTGAAGAACTTTCCAAAGGCATCTTAACAAAGAACGCACAAATCCAACTTTTTCTAATGAAGATTCTGATACTGTGTACTGATGTATTTCCATGTAATCCTTTTCTCCCTCAATACCTCACTAGGTGGAATTCACTGGAATAACTTTTCAGGAAGGAAACAAGAGGCAACACATTGCTGTGAGAAACTGTCTTTAATAGAGATTAGTGTTTATCTTCATTGAACCTTTGCAAGAACAAGTAGGTTGCTTTACTGTTTACTCCTTAGGGGCATGAAATGACACACGTTTTATTGTTTGAGAATGCAGGAAACATATTGTTACATCCATGGGCATAGGGATCATTAAAACTGTAGGTAAGACAATATAATGGAGGTTTGGGGGTTCTCCCTTAGAATTTCATGTATAATGGTGCCTTTTAACATGTGTTTAATACATTTATCTGGCTATACTAGCATGAGAACAATTATGGGTAGATCTACATTTTGCAGTTTCTAAATGTACCAAAAGTAGAACAATTATCCAAAGATATCAAAAAAGCTTCAAGTCCAGAAATTGATTCAATGACTAATTCATAACAGCTTTGTGGCAGCTGCTCATGATGAACTAGATACTTTTATTGGCCAAAAATACATACTTTCTAATATTTCAAATAGCAAATAACTTCAAATCCAACACATAGAACCGAAACAATTTTGTGAAATATCTAAATCAAAGTGATGCAATTAATCACCAACAATGACTTCTGATGCTTTCTTTTTAGCAAATTTCATTAACTCACACCATTATCAGATGACCAACTGGCCAATTCTTCCTACCTGGTATACTCTTTAGGCTTTTTGTGGTGACAGTGTGTGACTCAGATACCTGGCAACAGGCCATCAATGACTACTTAATGTTTTCAATATGGTAAAATTGGGGTGTCTAAAAACTATTAATTTCAAAAAGTGGGTGACACATTTCCCTTATGCTATATAATAGCTGTGAGGCCAAAGGATATAGCTCATAATGCTTAATCTGACTTCCAACGGTATTTTCATCTCAGTTAAAGGGATAAACATAAGTACACTGATATTCTCACCTGTCCTGGAGTCTCACTGGGGTGCTCCCCTCTGTCTTAACCGTTCGTGTCATGCTAGGTGCAGGAGTGGAGGGCAGAGGTGGGGGAGACTCCGAGGCTCTGTTTGGAGGTAGTCCATTTGCTGGCAACAGGCCCTTCTGGTCCCCTTTGGCTTCATACTCAAAAGTGCGTTTGGGTTTAGGTAAGGGGTTGACTGGTGTGCCAATAGACGTCTGTTGGCTAGGTGGTTCTGGACTCTCAGACCTGGCTGAGCTCACACTAAACCTCTGTCTGAGTTTAGAGAGCTTATCAGGCACTAATACAGCATCGGGTTCAGTAGCAACTGAGCAAATGCTGCTGCGCTTACTGGTGCATGTACTGTCAAAGTCATCACCTATCATAAAAGACTTTTGTCTTGTCTTGTCCGGGGCATAGCAATTACTCAGATAACGTGGAGGGGATGGGTTGGGATTGTCCTTCAGGGCCTGCTCTATCTTCTGTATCCTGTTAAGGACTGCTGATGTCTCCTTCCGAGCAGACAAGGAACGCACAAATGTTCCAGAAGACTCTGACTTGCCCATCCTTTTCTGGAAGCGACCTACGCCATCTTTGTCTGAAACTCCTTCTTCTTCCTCTGTGCAGGAGCATTCTGAGAAAGCCGTGCTCATCCTGCGAACCCCCTTGAAGTCAAAAGTTTTCTCGCTACAGGGAGAAGAGAGCAGGCTGGGGCAGCCCTCACTGCCCCCTACACGCTCTCCTCCTCTTTTATCAAGACACAAGCTCATCCTAGGCAGAGACACCCTTCTGCACTCCCATTCTGAGATCTTTTTGCGGATTGTGGTGGGGGGAACACCTGCAACAGAGCGGCTGAGGGAGAGGGTACGTTTGTGGCTTTGGTTAGAGGAAGGTCCCAGTGACAGCGTGCTCCAACTCAGCGGCCGACCATTGAGTCCATCTCCCAGAGAAAGATCCCCCTGTTTCTCCTTCTGCTCATGGAAACCCTGACCGTCCTGACAGGACTTGGTTTGAGTTTGGGGCTTATAGATGGAAAGCCTATTGTCCAGGCAGCTAATGCTCTTGGATTTGGTGAGACGGCCTTTGGATTCAGTGTCACCACTGCACAGGCTGGTGGCCTTCCAGCCAGCACGTACCAGGAACCTGCCGTCAGTCCTGACGTACCTGCTCTGCTTTCCTGCTTCACTGTCACTGAGGAGAGGCTGCTGGCTCTGCGCCTGACTGGCAGAGAGGACAGGGCACGGCGATGTAGACTGGCACCTGGAACAACACAGAGACAGGTGTGAACAAGCCAGGACTGCAACTCGGGATTCTTTGTTGTTTAATCTGTTGATTATTTTCTCAATTAATCAATTAGCTATTGGGTCTATAAAATGTCAAAAATGTGAAAAGTCAGTAAGTAAAAGTAAAAGTAAACTTCACTGGGAATTTAATAGTAACAAATCACCCCCAAGCATCTTTTTCTTCATTATATTCTCAAAGAAAAAGTTTTCATGTCAGTGCATGTCACAACATCTATGCCGATACCAATATATCCACGATAGGCCAATATCTGCCAACAATATCGGCCAACTCATATAGCGGTCTGTCTCCGGTTTCTTTTTTAAAAAACACACATTACAGCCTAAGATATTAATAAACCAAAAGAGGCAAATCATACGAGTGGCCAATAAATCCATTCAATCCTACAGCCTGAAAAGTAACCTGATGTGGAACAGATGGAAGAAAATTGTTGCGAATCAGCTGAAGTTCTGAAATAATTTCCAAGATCAAAGACAGAATGAAAACTTGAGCCACTTACTCAGGATGACCACAGGAAAGTATTCTCTCTTTGGCAGGATGATATTAAAACAGTCCAAAAGAAACAGACTACATTTAACTGCCACTGTGGATTTTTCCACATAATCAAAATAACTTCAGAAGAATCAGAGCGGACCTCACACAGAAAGCCAAGCTATGTGTATTTCAGCGTTCTTACCTGTGAAAATCCCACTGCTTCTCTCTGGTCCTCAACGCCTTTTCTGATCCCTGGAGCTAAGTGAGACTAGGTGCTACGGCAGTCACACACACTCACTTATGAGGGCACCTTTCACAACACACAAGCTTTTTCTCACGGTGCTCACCTCGTTTCAGAATGCAGACAGACAAACTTTCCCTGTAAAGCCCTGACACTGTAATACTCATAGTCTATCAGGAACCTTGTCATGACTTGGATTCTGACTAAGTCTTGCGAAAGTGGAGCGTTGGGAGATCTGATGTCACAGCCATGGTTAGAATAACAAGCGTTATGTGGGAGGAGGAAGCTGAGGGCAGCGGACTGTGATCCAACAGTGCAGGTTGGGACAGATCTCGCTTCACACCTCTTTGCCCTTCCCAGGTTTCATACGTCCTGCTCCAGGGTGGAGAGACTTTTACAACAGCTTGGAACCTGCAGGCTGCAAAACATGATGGATGCAGCTTATCTGACTTCCCATGCATTGAAGAAATTTGAGAATTTTTTTATGACAAAGGTTCACGTCTGGAGATTTGCGCTGTTGGTTTGTAGTATTCCGAAGTCCAATATATTGATTTTTCATCAACAAAACTTTGAGTACTATGATTATTCAGACTGCTATAGGAACTGATATTATCGCTGAACATGACTTCCTGAAAGTTCCAAAATTAAAAAAGACTCACTCTCACAAACACACTCAATAAATACATTTGAAGGCATGTTTTATCATTAATACAGGCAAAGTACTGTAAAAACTATTCCCCAGTTTAAAACTTGTTTCCCTGAGGATGGAGTTGTACCAGCGGAGGTGTCAAACGCGCACAAAATGTTTGTACATTCGCAATTGTGCCATCTGAGAGGTCTCGAAACATGCACGAAACACTAATGCAGATATTTAGATATTTGAGGTTGAAAATAGTTCAGGATCAATTCCAATCTCAGGTCAGATCAGATGAAACTTGGATCAGGTCACTTGGTATCATGAAGAAAATACTTTTAAGTGCAATATTAAGCAGCAGTCCAAGAGATGACATACTGCAGAGGCTTCAACAGGGAGCTATTCGTAGTTGTTTTCAAATTAAAATCGTTCTGGTTCCCTGGTAAAACTCTGAACTCAATGTCTGCCAAGGAGTATTGCATGCCTAATGCAGGAGCCAAAGAGGGAGCAGTGTCTTTGAAGCTTAAAATCAATGGGAATGTTTTAGCAGCAACCAGACCAAACACTCAAAAATGCAATTCTAATGCCAGTAAAACTAAAGTTTAGTGAGTTAGTCACCTTGTTTTGATGGCCTCTGGGCTTTAATTTTTTTAATTTCACAATTAAAACATAAAGAGGATGCAGCGCGGTCTTGACCATGATTCCATCAATTTGAGAGTAATGATATGGAGAAAAAAAGTTTCAAACAGGCTTCATATTGTGCTTTGTGGTTGTTTTAAAGACTGCATCTATGTTTCATTTTATATACGGTAGAGTGTCTTGACTCTGAGATACTCTCCAGACTGAACTGAACTGACTGAAACTGATTTGATTCAGATTTTCAGAATATGACATTATTCACATATAGTAAATTGCCATTATGTTTCTTTTGTATTATATTATTTCGTTTTTGTGTACTCATTTCTTATGTTTAAGACTTTGTGCTGTTAAATAAAATAAAGACACTTTGATGTGACACAAAAAGAAAATATGCGCAGATTTTTTGTCTATTTAGAGCTGGGGGAAGTCCTGGAGGTCTGGTTAATGCTTGTGAAAATAAGCCCAGTTTAGTCAGCTTCAGATGGGCCAGACATACAGATACAGTACTGTACAAAGAGCTGGATGCCAGTCACAACCTGGCCTCTGGCTTTCACTCAGGCTTCCTGGGCATGCTAACCACAAGCCACTTCCTGTTACTGACCAGGATGGAGAGAGGAGACTGCTCACACAAACAGCACTTCTGCTGTTACAGTTCAACATATGTAAACTTTATCATCCATCAGCGCCTTTTCCCTGTCACTCATTGATGCATTATCATATATAAAACTCTAATCCAGCTCTCATTTCATTCAAGAGTTTGGGAGTTTTTATTTGCTGACATAGCAAGTAAATGAGATCAATCCAATGAATGTGCACTTCTGGGTATATAAACATTAGTCACAGTGAGCTCTAACATCCTTGTCAGCCTGGTTCGTGTTGCCAAAACACCTCACTAGATTGTGTTTGCAGTTCCTTGTGATCCTCGAGGTGCGGCCCTTTCCCTGAAAGTACAACATCAGACACTTGGCAGAAAAAAAATCTGTATCTGGTAAATCATTTCTCAATTATTCCCAAACAGAAGATCACAGAGCAGGAATGAAGCATGTCTTTCGTTTAGCTCTTTATTACTTTTTCTGCCATGTTGCTGCATGTTGCCATGTGTGATTCTTGAGACTACACAGTTCAGTGTAGGCGTAATCTGTCCTATAAACTGATCCCCGGCTGACTGCACAGTTTGGTGGGACGAATTGTGTAGCACTGTCTGAAACAACAAAAATGTCTCCCTATGTGTTCAAACATGGGTTTAAAATATGATCTTTAAGGATCTGGAGTAACATGAACCTAGGAGGACGGCAAGTTTGTATCAGAATCAGAATCAGAATCAGAAATCCTTTAATGTCCCGCAGACGGGGAAATTTGTTTGTTTATGAGGCTCCTATAATGATAATTACATTTATCAAAAGAGGCTGAGGTTAAATGAACAATGATCATGTTAGAGGGAATAGTCTACATCTGACAACTCTGTGGTGATCTTACAAGTTTGCAGGCAATGAATGGCATTTATCTGCATCATTATGGTAACATTTTTATTAAGGGTCCAGTTTTGAAGATTTAATGGCATCTAGGGGTGTGGTTGTGGATTAAAACCAGGTTAGTAAACCTGGTCAGACCTTTTTTCCTACAGCAGCCACTAAAAATGCAAAAACAAAGAGCCAGTGTTTGGTTTGTCGGCTCTAGGCTACTTTAGCGACATGACCTGCTCCCTCTTCCTGTTAAAGACTCCTTGTAAAGGCCTTTACACACTGGGGGGATTTTTAAAGTCACAAGTCAATATTTTTTTGTAACTGTTGTTTTTTTCAATAGTCCTTTCACACAAGAAAGCGAATATTTAGCAGAGAAAAAGTGTAGTAATTTGTTTCGTTTTTTTCAGAACGAGGTTGATTTTACTTTGGAAATAAAGGTATCACCCAATCGTGATGTGTAAAACGGAGGTCAAGTCACAACGGCTGGTAATGGCAGGCCTGTTGATTGTTTATATTTGTCATCACCCTGTGTCATATGACAATGGACAGGAAATTCTACAAAGCCTAACAGACGTCTATAGTTGCGGAATTTACCGTTGCAGAACTGTGATATTTTGTGACCCGTGTCAAAAAATTTAAGCATATTATCACGTATTTGCATGTCTGCCAATAGGAATCGTTTTGATGCAACATTTTCACAGGCGTGTATGTCACATTTTTGTGGTCTTTATTCATTACTTTAGCGATGTGTAAGGCCTTCAGGTAACAAAAACACAATGATTCTTATTTGTTATGGTGATTATACACTAATGAAAACATAATCATGAGTATTATATTCTATTTCTGCCCCTGAATCATACACACTGTACCTTTAACATTTGTGTGGTTTACCACTTCCAGCAATATACACCACAAGCAATTAAAGAAAAAACAGCTACCACAGGTTACGTTCGAATTGATAGTGAGGAAGTAACAACCAGTATTTCCAGTCAAATAGTTGCATTACTACTTTATAAATTAGAATACAGATTGCAGCACCATTTCTTACAACATCTTGCTCAAAATCAACCACCAGACAGTCACAGGTGTGAACACAGACGGTCCCAAAGTACAATAATCCTGTGTAATGAAATCTTTTCTTGCCAGTCGGTAAGTTCCTTACATGAATTCTTGGTTAAAGAAGCTTTCAAGCTTGGTAAAATTTGACAGGATGATAAACTGTAAGAATGAATAGTCCAGATATCACATATCATTCTCAAAGTTTGTTTTTCTCTCCCAGCAGGACATGGTAAGCTCTCAACATGCTAACACAAGCTTCAGCTCACTACTCACAGCTCACAGTTGGATGGGGCCCTTGTCCAGGAAACAGGATTGTACTTGTAAAAGCTTTGGCGGTCTTATCATTACTGACAATCATTAGTCGTTCTTTTCCATAAGTGGAAAAAAAGAAAAGCTACCACAGGATGATCACAGATGGCATCTTTGTTGTAAATGAAGGAAATGATGAAATCATGTGGCATGACTGGAAGTGCACATTAGCCCACCCACTCCTGTCCCAGAAGTCACTGACCTGTCCGGGACGTCCCGGGGAGCTTTACCCCCTCCTGCACGAGGCGCAGCCTTCGAACTCTTGTTGGCTGTCATGTTCGTCTGCAAACCGCCCACTCACCTGATGGATGAACACAAGGATGTGAAACATCATACATTTTATGAGCAAAAATACTTGAACTCATAATGCAAACTAAAACTCTTCGAAGTTTGTTTGGGTTTGTCAGTGACAAATCGAGGCTTTGAATGAAGGCTATCCCTGAAATATTAAATAAAATTCAACTTCACAAAAGTTCCACTCCTGTCACGGACATGGGCTTTAATCCTGCACCACATAAAAAGCCAAATGGTCCACATTGATAAGACCATGGCCAGGCCAAAATTGGGTGTGCCATCCAAGAGAACAGGTCAATTCATGTTCATCACCTGCATTTAATATTGGTCAGACACTCCTTAACTCTGGCATCAAAGGGTAAACAGAACATTAACAATATGATTTGTACAGGAAACAATGGAAAAAGGATCACTGCAACCCTAATGTCCATATTAGATGTACTTGACACATCAGTGTAAACATTGCAGACGAATTTCAACAAACCAGAATCAAGTGGCATAACTATCACAGCATGTAGCCATTATTGTGCCAGAGAAATGCTGCTGCACACAGCTACTGTATTCCTCCACTAACAAAAATGTCTATTTTCACATCAAACACCACAGAACTACTCTGCCACCTAAACAGTTAAACTAACAATACTTGAACACGGTCTTGTTCCAGATTTGGATCATAGCCAGAGAGGAAATAAAGAATGACAGACATTATTCACAGTGATTATTCATGTATTTGCTACGCATAAACCAGAAGAACATGGAGCAAAAATGAATCATTTTGATGCGTGTAGACATTAAGGTTCTGTAGTTATTTTGCAGCAGACTGTGCATGTTTGTGGTGCATGATTGAATCAAGGTCGCCACAATCGATCATCATGTGTCTCCCTTCAACACAACATGTTAATTTCAAAGGCTGCCTTCAAGTAGCTGCAGATACTTTATTGACTGGGGGGCCAGGATGGGGGGCCAGGATAAGGCAATAGCTTCATCAAAGTGTTCAAACTAGGTATAGACAGTTATCTGCCTTGACGACAATCAGGGCCGATAGTCAGCATTTTTAATCACTGTTTTTTCTGTCCATTGGAGATAAATAAATACATTTTAAAATGCATTAGTTTGGCTCTGATGCAACTCTCTTTCTCTGTCTGTAGTCACCAATCCACCGTCTCACTCAATCTTCCGCATACACCACTATCTGATTGGTTACACGTCACAAGTAGTAGCCTACCAGCATTAAACAATCTGAGTCTGCAAAGTAACTAATAGCTAAAGTTATCAATTGATTAAGTCAAGCGGTACATTCCATCACTGGTTTATTCTTGATCACTAAAAATCGCTGTTGGTATTGGCATTAAGCTAATATCAGCTGTTAAATCTGAGCGGTCAATTCTTCCGTCTAGCTTTTATATGTAGCCATGCAGATAGTTTGGGCTTTATTTGCAAAGGTTCAGATATTTAACTCACATGCATGTTGTTACTTATACACTGTGGATTTGTTTCAGTTACATTCCTGTATTTAACACAACAAGACTTTTGCCTTTTGATCGACATTTCTCGGACTGAATCTCCTATTAGACCAGCAGTTAGTTAAAGCCTCCCCTCAAACTGCAGGTCACTGCCCCTGAAAATCACATTTTGAAACACAACGTTGGCCCTTTCAAGAAGGCTCGAGTGATTGTTCTGGTGTATACGGAGGTCAAATGGAGATCCCTAGAGATCAGAGGTGGAGGATGGGAGGGTGCTTGGCAACATGACTTGTTTACAGGAAGTTGTTGTATGGAGAAGGCAGCCAACCAGTGGTGGAGCTGAGTCCTATAGAGACAGATGAGGAGAGAGAGGGAGCATTCCTGCTGTCAGCTATTTCCTGTGACTGTGGACTCAGCTAAGAGGACAGGCCATGCATCATTATTTTGATCAAACACAAAAAAATCATGGTGTCCTGTCACAGTCTCATTTGCAACTCTGTTGTTATTCTGTGTGCTTTGAAAAATATTACTTCTGTACAGAAAACTGGTGTGAAATACGACAACAATGGTAGGAACATATACGTATTTCCTGTGACAGTACAACAATGGAATTTAAACATACAATGTACAGACGTACATTAACCAGACAGAGCCACTGATTGCATTGAGGGTTGTTCAATGAAAATACACTTTTGGGGATAGCCAGATTAAACAAAAATGAGCTAAATAATGTATCAATGATTGCTTGATAAAACAAAACAAATTACTGTGGAAAGGAAGAACAATAAGGACATTGAGACGAAAATAAGCAGAACCTGAGAAAAAAAACATGTTTTATATTACTTTAAATTAATCCAAATGAAAATATTCTGCTTACATTAAATTCAGACACACTGGTAACAGTGTAAATTATTATTTCTGATTAATACCTGCAGAAAACATTTTGTATGTTTTTGGAAGTGACATTCAATATACTCCCTGACTCTCTTTTCTGTAATTTCAATTTGTAACCCTCAAAGCAAACATACAAGGATTAGAGTGTAAAACTACTGCCAGGAGCGAAGAAAATTAAACTGTCTGCTCCCAACGTCAAAGTTATATTACACTGAGAGCAATGTCTATTTGTATAAATTTATAATTTTCTATATTTTTGGACGGAGGACGCTACACTCACAGAAATGGGTCACAGAAACCCAAGATGGACTTTGCAGTGTAAACACCAAGGCGTTAGCCAACTGACTTCCTGAGGTCTGATACCATCTCCCTACACAAAATCATAGGCTGTAAACAACCACTTCTAAGAAAGCTCTAGAGTACCTTTAAAGTCCATTCAACCAGATTCAATACAAATTTTCACTAGATATGATGGAGCCAAAGGCAAGCTAACGGTCAGCTGTGACAAGCCAACAGCGTCATACTGATGCGAGGCATGCCTTTAGTCTTCTGTGTCTTAATGATACAACTGGTATTGATAAGTGTTCAAATGTTTGGTGTATTACTGAATGAGGTGGGACTAGAAAGACATTTATGTATGCAGGCACACTTGGGGGTTGTATTTGAGAAAAAAGTGTATGCCAGTTTTGTTATACATTTGACTTGATAGGCTCTTCAAATAAAACTACTCTGCCATGAGTTCGACTGTATTAGTGTCATATATATACATATGCATACACACACAAATATTTGTCCGTCAGGATATAGAATTTTGTAAAATTATGATGAAATTTAACCAGAAAAAACTTTAAACTAGAGTTTAAATTCTCTAATAATTCTTATTCAGAAGGCTGATTCGTCAAACTTGTTGGGTTGCTGTTTATTTGCAAAACCAGCAGATACAGTGCATCACAATAATTAATCTGAAGTCATGTTTGTAACCACCCAAGCAATGTCCAGTGTATACTCGTTACTATACTGTTTTTGGTCTCCACCAACGCCTGAGGAAACTATGTGACTTTCGCTGCTAAATGCATCAGCATGTTCATCAGCGAGTCATTAACTTTATATACTGTTTGGTGCTGTGCAGGGGTAGCATAGAGAATATTTCCACAGTGTTTTTGTTGACAGCAGCTGGAGACATCACTGGTGAGAATGGCGTAAATATGGCAAAAAATATCATTGCATGCTGGAAAATGCAAACAACAACAGCGAATCACTCTGTGAACCTGAAAGGAGCTGCAGAGTCAGAAGATAATTCTCTGTGACTTTATCACCATAATCTACACTTTTTATTTTTATTACTTATTAAATACTTTGTTGGTAATAAAGAAATACTGATCAGAGTAGCTCTAAAGATGAAGACAAGGGAGGTGTTGAAGTCTGACAAGGGAGGTGTTGATGTTGTGTTTGATGGTTTGCACTGAAAATGTAACAAACCTATCTGGTCAGGTAAAAAAACATGATTCTAAAGAGCAACACTCACTGGCAGTAAATGACACATGTCGAAACACCCACAGACCTTTCTTCTATGCCCACAAACCCAGTCGTGGCATCTTGACACATGTCAATGCCTCTTGACAGGATACACATTTACTCTGTTTTACATGTCCAAACTTTAAAAAACAAAAAAAAAAACAACAGCAATTTATAACATTTACTACCAAGTCACACATCTGTACTTCCCAGCTACTGGACTGTAGCTTGATTAATTCTTCTGTAACCTCTAATAGCTTTGTCAAACAACAAGACATCCAGCCTTGAAGTTCTCCTTCCTTACTTTTAATCCCTTTACTTGAGATATAAAACCATTCAGTAGTTTGTCTGTGTTTGGCTCTAACTTAAAAACCAAATCCCACAAGCCAGGCTGTCTCTTTACGATATTCAACACCATGATCTTAATGACCTAGCCTTCCCATTTCAGGGTTCTTTCCTGGTTTTGTCATGTTCATGTCTAAAGTACTAATTGATTACATGAGAGGCATATCAATGACGCATATTTTCCCCAGCAACAAGAACATATTCATGAAATGGGACTACAACAGTGTCTCCAGTTGCCTATTTAGGGCGGAATAAAAGAGCCCTTTGTGTTCAATACGTCCTTGAGAGAGAGATGTGGTTAAAAAGTAAGTCTTTTATCAGTGTGTGTTTGCGTGTGTGCGTTTATGTGTGTGCGTTTATGTGTGTGTGTGTGTGCGTGTGTGCGTGTGCGTGTGTGCACGTGTGTGTGTGTGTGTGAAAGAGAGAGAATCTATGAGGTAAAATATCTTTCAAAAGAGAGTCCACACGTCCTTGGCCCTGTCACATTTGACAGATCATCTGATACACAGTTCTCTCCACTACATGCTGGAATGTGTTAATATTTGCCCTATCCATCAGACCGCGGCTGCATTCAAAATATTAAAGAATGTTTTCAGAGGGTGAGAGACAGCTCAGGAGGGGGGCAGAAACACCTGGACCTGATGCCAAGAGCTTCTTTTTCATTCAATAAAGACTACACTCAAATATGCACCCTCTCTCAGCACAACAGCACCTGGCACTTGATGTTCAGACCACAAGAGCGCTATTTTATGACGTCATAATTGACAAGCTTTCATTAACCTGCACTGGGTTCAGTTTAAGATCGGTGTTTCTCCTGAAACATGCAGTAGCCAGCACAGCAGCTTCCATAAACAGAGGATAATATTGTTCCTAGCTACTCTGGCCGACCTGGTCCTCATTTTCTGCTGATCAGCAACCTGACTTCAAGGTTTTTAAAACCACTGCAGAGTTTTACAGGCAGCCAAGAAGCACGGGGGATAAGAAAAATCTCTGCAAATTCTCAACTCTTTCCAGACGTCACAACTCAGTGGCAGACATGAGCCCACACACTGATCCATTGCTGCCATTGTTTGAATATCTGCAGAAAGAACGGTTTTGTCCACTATAGACAAAAAGAGACTTGAGCTAGTTGAGTTGGATCATGTTTAGTTTAAGATTATGGATGAGGAGTTGCATAAATATCCTGGCAGAAAGGAATCCAGCTCCTGATACACATCCCAGGACAATACAGTCAACATATAGGCCTTTACAGCACACATACAACATTGTGTTGCAGGCAAAGCATGATGCTAAAGCAAAATCTCTTAGCTGAAACTAAAAGATTAATGTCATATACTCTCAATGTACGTTCTGTACATAACCTGCTCTCTCCGGATAGGAGTTTGAGGCTCTGACAGCTTCAATGTGTCTCTATGTAAAAGAAAACCACCAAGGTTGATGCTACTGGCAGTTCCACATAGCCATACCAATGTAATTACCCCTATACACCACCACATGGTTCACCACGCTGCCACTGTGTAGCTCAATGAACCAGGTGGAACCAATTCTTGGAACCTTTTTTAATCTCCTTTTTTAGCCATTTCAGCTGGGTTTTTTTTTTTCAAAGTAATCATGGCATATTTTCTCTTTGTGAAAAAGCAGAAAAACCCTTCTGTGTAACCTAGATATGAGCGTGCACAGCTGCAGAGGCAGGCATGTGGAAAACGGGCTTATATCCATCTGAGCTGCAGCAGGGAGGCTACAATTTGTGTCACGGAGCTGACCTCTGACACAGTCTCTGACTTATCCAAGGACACGAAGTAGATGAGATGTATTTTTGTTCACCTCAGTCTTTAGCTCAGTCAGAGTTTAGCTCAGCCAGCAAAAACGATAATGACCTGTTGTTGCTCATTTTCTAGACTATGAGCATGTTTTTTAATGTTTACCAGCTTCAAACAGGTTACATATCTGCTTAAAGCGCCCATAAATTGGGGCGTTTCAGTCAAAGATCAGGGATATCAGAAAAGAAAAAGAGAAACAATATGTTTCTCCATAAACAGCTGTTATGTAAATATTTCAAAGATGGTGCACAAATATAAAACATAATTATGAGGACCTGCAATGTCATTCAAAAATCTGAAAAACATCATTTTGATAAACCTCTCTTTATCAGTATACGCTTTTCAGACTCAGCCAGTCATAAAATCTTAATAACAGTCACTGTTGGCTTCTTTTCATCGTAAAGATTACCTTTTCCTAACCTTGACAAGGTTAGTTGAGGGAACTTCACTGCAAGAGGCAGGTCATGAAACACTTCCATGTTTGTGGACAACCCAATAGGCAGAAATTTATCTTGACAATAAACATTTCTGCAAACCATGAATATGATGAAACTTCCTGTTTGTTAGGTTTAATTTTCAATGTATCTTGTGACACAGGTGCTAATGGTCTGGTTAGACTGCTTGGTGAAAACCATTTGGTTAGAGTAAATAAAAAATAATGTTTTGGTCACCAGAAACCAGGCTGGAGATGTTCCAACTTCCTGTAAAAAATATTAATTTTTGTTGCCACAAACACAGCTGGAAATTGTATAGATCTAGAGGCATATTAGTAATTCAGAGAAATTAAAAATGCTAGGCTCTGGCTTCCAGTGCTCACACTAACATGACTACTATTATCATAGTGAATGAACGACGTTAACTGGAAATGATCTAATAATGGAAACCATCATGTAAAAATACCTAAGAAGTTCAATAGGTTCAGTTCTTTGGATCTTAATGATCTGGAAATTATGTAATACTATGTTGATTAATGGCATGATGAAAATGATGCTCCAAGAGAAAGCCTCTAGCAATTTAGAATGTACCATTTATTAAGAATATCAACAGGTTCTGACAAGTGTTTATGAGCGGCGAGTTTCATAAACACAGCTGACAGTTTTTGTATTCAGACATCAAAGCCACTGGTGAACCGCTTGTATCTGGGCAAGTAATGTCCTGAATGAATGAAGCACCTCGTGGCATTTAAATGTCGACATGGTGATCCCATTATATCACAGAATGTAAAGTGCATAAAGAACTGCTCATACTGTGACTTGCACAACAAGAATCACACTGTGGCTGCCAGTTTATTGTCAGTATACAGTAGGAGTGTGAATCTTCACTGGTCTCACGATTCGATTTGATTATCCTGTCAATAATTCGATTCAATTCAATTCTACGATGAATCACGATGCATCATGATGCATCACGATTACGGCACATGGCTTGTTTTTATCAAAGAATACAAGCAGTCAGATGTATATGAACTCCCTTTTTAATTGATGTGCTCTGGGAAAGCACAAACATCCCAAAAACTAGGACCACAAGTTTAGGTAGCGCTGTTTACTTATTACTTACTATGTTAATTGATATATGAAATATGTTACACAGATTTAAATTTTTACCATTGCATTTAACAGGCGACTAGCTTGGCTCACTCATTAAATTACCTCAGCTTTGGTGTCGTGGTTAAGTGCAGGTGTAACTTTGTCTGTGAAGTGGCCGTGTGATGGGAGCTTATATCACAGCTCCACTGTCTTCAACAGGTGACGAAACCCGATGTTGTCAACAACAGACTAAGGCCGTAGATCCTTACCTATAAAAGCTGCCACAGATAGGGTTATTCTTTCCCTTTTCTCCGTGTTTGGAGTAAGGGAGATAAGGAGTTGGTAGCATGGCATCAGTTCTTAGCTGGGTCTGCTGTCTCTTTGGCAGCCGCTAACACTGAGGGTAGCCTCTTCGGGTGAAAGCGGCTAACGTGGTTTCTCAAGTTAGCGGTATTCCCTAGGTATTTCATTTATGTGTGACACACTTTACACACCGAGTGTGTCTTGCCCAGTTCTTGCTTGTCAGTGTCTTCATAAAATCTGAAATGTGTTCAGATGGTTGTTTTTAAAATGCTAGGTGTATTTTTAATGACTCTTTCTCTCAGCCATGTTGCACAACGAATGAGGTGACGTCAGTCAGATGAGCAGTGTTACTGTGAACCAGCCAGAAAGGGGGAAGAACATAGAGTGGGTTGAAAAAGAGGTGGACTTGTACAGGCGCTGCCCGAAAATAAACAAGTAACATTAGTAGGCTATAACCGATTATTATCGATTAATAATGGTCCAATCGTTAAAACGATTATTTTCAACACCTTTAGTATACAGTACACCTACAGAAATGTCCACAAGGAGATTAAATCTGCATAAAGCAAGGGTTACTTTTCTTATTCTTAAATGACAGGGGAAAACATGTTAGCAACAAGTGACGAAGCAAAGTCAAAGGCTTTTAAACCTGGGATTATAAATCAGGGATGTGTCAGTGTCATCATACAAGTGCTCATCAGCAGCTAGAACTGGTAGACAAAAGAACAGCCTCTCATATTCTCATCAGCAGAGCCAAACATGTCTTCCAAGAAAAAAAGGAAAAAAATAGACAGAGGAAGAACCAAACAGCAATACAACCAAAACAAGCTGACTTCCAACATCAACCACATGCTCCATATCCAGGTACTTGTTTCTCAGGTACAACTGAACTGATGCGTCATGAGGGACAACAAAAAGCCAAAGTAAATGTGCTTCTCTAAAGAGGCATCTTCTCTCTGGTTGATAACTTCCGCTGAGCTTGGGGATAAATTCAAGAGAGAAAGTCTTGTGACCTGAAAAACACTCAAGTAGATACACAACTGAGAAATCAGCTGAGAAAATAAATGACGTACTGTTGCTTCTCTTCTTTTCAGCAAGACCCTTAACATGGCAAATACTATCAGACTAACAAAATGTGCATATGAGTGCGATAACATGAAATTTAACACTCCAGACAACACTTCCATTTAGCCACACTCTCTTCCATCACTCCATCACTGCAACGATGAAAAAGGCTGTTTACATTATCACCATGCATCTCCTGAGGGAACAGAAACTGTTTCAGGGACAGAAGGGACCATTCACTCAAAAGCACAAACTTGTGTACACACTTAAAATGTGCTTTGCCATAGTTCAGAGCCCTTGGCTACAGCTTCAATCCAATGCATCTAATGGCACTGAGAGACACAGTTTGTACATTTGGAGGAACTCAACATGAATCATAAATAGACAGCTTATCCACACACGTTGTTACTGCAAGCTACTTCCTTGAGAGTTACTTTTTTACCTATGTACATGTGCAGAAGGATGAAACAACATGATGTACCTGCACACAGACATTGTTAAGGTTTTCCTGATCCTCAGGATGCCAAAACACCAAAATGATCTGGCTGAGTAGACAAAGAGGAAAGTTACATTCCCTGTGATGGCGAGTGAACAACAGACTCTGTAAAAGTGTCTGGTGACAGGCCAGACTCGCTCCTGTTAAACTGAATAGAGAACAGAGAAGAATTTCCTCAATAGCTTTGTGCTGACAGTCCCTTCCAGGGAGAGGGGAAGGTCATTGTTTGATCCGCACAACAGAGAGAGTTTAGGGAAAAAAGTGTGCTAAATAAAACCAGTAATGTCGCCACAGTTTGTACTATAGTGTATATGATAAGATCTTCAGGGTTTAAGTTGTAATCTGTTAAGAAAACTCTTGTAAACATTCATGATGGACCCAAAGCGTCTAATATTTGAACTACAAAACTTAGTGAGAACAGGGCTTTACCAGTCTACATTTAAAGTTGTGAATTTTTTATTTCTTTACAATTTTTTACATCTGGATCATGATCCGTCCCAAACTCACAAACAATCATGTGTTACATGAATCACGTTTATTCATCCGAGTAAGTGGATGAAGGAAGTCATAAGACATTAGATGTAGGGAAAATGCTCAGAAAATTCTCATCTTTCAGTGATAGGAAATAATTTAAAAAACTCCAAAATACTCATCTGCACCAAAAACCGACCACTTGTTGCTTAGCCAACAGTCTAAAATAGAAGTTGCACTACATCTCATTGAAATCTGATACTAAGTTTGAAATTTAAAAAAATTGCAAAGTTAAGTTAAAAAAAACTCCCCCTAGCTAATGAACTACGGTAGAACTATATCGGAAACAAAATCATGCGATTTTTGTGGCAAATATTACGAATAGTTACAAGTAATTTCTTGATGAACTTAACCTTTTAAACCTTCAATTACTGAGGGTAAAGCAAATCTAGCCTACATAGAGGTATGATGTAGTAAAAAGTGCAATACTAATAAGAAGCTACAACATTAAAACCTCACTTTTTTGTACATGACATGCACCGTATGTCATAAACCAGGCCTATTCAACTTCCTTTGTAGATGGGCCGGATTTCAAACTTTAGACTTTTACATTCCCAATATCTGCCCTTTAAAGCTTGTAACTAAAATGTGTTAAAGGGGAACTATGTTGTTTTAGAGAATTTTAATATTCATAATGTTAATGAAGTTATAATACATTTTTCCATAACTGCATAAACAAGCTGTTGAACGGACATAACTAATCAATGTGCTAATTAGCCTACCAACAAAATGATTAAAGAGCCAGGATGAGGGTGTGAAAGAGCCACATTTGGCCCCTGGTCCCAGCTTGAATAGGTCTGTCACATACTGTACAGTGTGTAGGTCTGTCATGTACAGAACGTACAGCATTAACACCGAAAAATCACACGTGTTCAATCCCGCATAAAGTCGGTATGAACTTCATAAGACATCTTAAACTTAACACATTTTGTTTCATGTGGGTTTTATCTGCCAAGACATAAAAATCCCCTCTCCCCCCCTGAAGTCCACACCACAGCAGTAAAAGTCCAGTGAGGTCAGTCCACTGAGGTCCTGTGCTGTTGCCGCTTATCTGCTGCTTTGGACCTTTTTTGGATGTTATAAGCGATAAGTTGTTCTCATTACGAGCCGCTGACTTAGTGCTTGCATCCGCTTGGACATTTTCCTCCATTCTAAGGGGTCAGCTGAAAAAATAAAGACAAGCGAGCCCTCTTGTTTTTTAGTTAGCCGCTCACTGCACTTCAACGTTTAGCTAACATGTCGATGACCAAATATGGTCACATGGAGATTAGGACTAACGGTTAAACGCACCTTGCGACTTTTTTAACGAACACCTTTACAGGTTTTGGGCTCTTTTTTTTCTTGTCGATACCGGTTTCCTGACCGCTTGCTAAAAAAAAAAAAAAAAAAAAGTTGAACCCTCCTCCTCCTCCCCTTCTGCCGTTAGCTCGTCTGCAGTTATGGTTCAGAAAGCTGCGAGTTACCTCCGAGTTTCTCCCCTCATCCATGGCTGCTTCTGCTTCTGCTGCTGCTGCTGACATTTTCACATTATAATCCCTTTGCGACGCTCAAATCCGTTTCGTCTGCACGGTGAGAAACTTTGGCTGGTTACCTGCCCTCCTCAGTACACTCCGACTTATGTCTTTCCAACTAAAACCGACAAAAAAAGAAAAAAAGAAAAAGCGAATCGCTCCTGCCTCCCCTCTCACAGCCTGCTGGAGGGTGGGAGGCAGGACTTGTTGCCATGGTGACGGGTTGTTTGCCCCCCCACCTCCTCAGCCAGGCATTCAGCTGCACCCTCTCTCCCTGCCTCTCTGCCCCTTGTTTATTGTCAGGCAGTGTGGATGAATATTCACGAGCTGGAGGCTGCAGATGGGACGGTGCCAGAGTTTTGCAGCAGTTTTATTGTCATGCTGGAAACCCCTCCACACTGGGTCCACCGGTCAAACAGGAATACATTTCACCACACAAAGATGTCTTTCAGTTGGCGGAGATGGATGTGCATCACCAATTGCAGCTCATACACAGAGCACCGACCATGGCCAAAACATGTAAAATCAAATTTAAGTAGCAGTCATAGCCATGATGTAGTCATTGTGAATTAAAGGTGCACTGTGCAGTTTTGAGGAGAAGGTTTGAATCAGATTCAGGTCTGATTTTGTATCCCTGAACAAACTAAATAAACAAACCTTCTTTCGTTCTCATGACTGAATGAACCAAATATACAAACTGACCTTAAAGGACAACACAATTTGTTTGAATGTGGCGGACCCTGCCACTTTTTTAGCTTCAAACAGTGTTCTGGCGACTTTATTTTGCTCTGAGAACAGCTTGTTTACTCAGTTATGGATTAATATCTCATTTGGTAAATATGACCAAAACTACGTAGTGGCCCTTTAAACTGGCCCCTCGGAATGTTGTATGTATGTAGATTATATAATTTAAGCAGTATTTTAATGATAGATTTTTGTAGATAGATTTTTACTTTTTCAAATATGGTTAAAACTGATGTTAAAAGGGGCACTATTTACTTTTCAAACCCAGAATTCAATTATTTACAATATTAATGAGCTGATCATGATTAATGATAACTTTAGTTACAGTTACTTTGGAGACTGCACTAGAAGTTGTGTATTTTAAAATGAAATTATTTTTCTTAGCAATCATTTAAAAATAACACTGATTAAGATGATAGTGAAAAATCCTGAATATTAAAGTTGCATCGTGGATAATGTACACACCAGGTTTTGAACACTGTTGGACATCACTCACACTAGACAGTTTAAAAACAAAAACTAATACACCAGACCAAGATTTTATCGCCTTTTATATTTCATGCATTCTTCTTTTTCAAAACGTGGTGTCTACATTACCCACAATGCAACTTGGCCACCATAAATTAGAGAATAACTACAGTAACAACTCTAAAAATATCATGTTTTTGCTGACCTCCAGTGGTTTCACTTTGCTGCACTGATCTAGACGTGTACTCCACAACCCCATGACATCACCTATGGGTGCGGTTACAGGTGCAACTCAGCACAAATCTGGCAATAGACCGACCGACCACATTTAATTGTGATGTTGGTTGTAGTCAGAGATTAAAACTGTCTTGAAACTTTAACCAGAGGACAGCGAAACACAGCTTTGCAGCCTTGTGTTAAATGACTTTTTAAGTACAGTAATTTGATAAATGTGCATAGCTTCATTCCATACATATCTCCGAATATCCCCCAGCGTCAACGCTTTGGAGCGGAACCACAGGTCCGAACTCGAGGTGACCACAAAAATGAAAGTATTCACCCAAAATGCAACTTCCCCTCGCTAGGTTTGAGTTTACTCCAACCAAATTAAAACCACTTAATTTGTGTGTGTGCTGCAGTTCCGGAGTCTTCGCAGTAAAATAAAGAGCATCTTTGTATGTGACCTCATGTTAACCATATCACTCTATGTACTGTGAATGTTCATGTACCAGACAACAACGCAATGAGATAGCCACATGAATTCCAAACATGTAGAGTCAGTATGCTTTTCAGTGGCCAAGTGGTCAGTACCCATTAAAAAGTATTCATCTGGTCACTATAAAATATAAGGAAGCGGGTAAAACTGGATTATATACACAGTGTCTGACAAGAAGAGACAAAAGCAACATATAAGATGTAAATAAAATAAGTTTCTGAAGTTCTGGCAGTAATAGTGTCTGGCAAATCCTTAAAAAGATGGATTTACTGTTAATGACTGAATCCTTTAGAAATTCAGATTTGTTGAATACCTTTTAAAATCTGATTTTATCAAAAAGGTTCACACAATTCAAAGCAAAACTGTGTGTTCTGTTTGCTAGACAATTAAAATAAGAGTGGACCTTGGTGGGAGACTATTTTGTCAGCTGCTTTCGTGGTCAAGTCTGAACTTTGGAGCTCAGCACCAACGACTTCCTGTTCACCAAATATCAGTCGACCTAATCCGTCAGCGCAAGATATTGAACATGAAATCCTTCCATCTCTCTGTGCGGCTGCATGTGATGTCTTCACAGCGAACATCGAAGCGCTACCCCATCCATAAAAAAAAAAACCTTCTCCTTCCAGTGGTGTCTTATCATCCCACAGACTTGGGAACAGAGGAAGTCACAAAAACACCAGACATCCGTCATCACAGTCCGTAACATCAAGTCAGCAGGAAGCCTTTAGAGCAACGCCACTGTGCAGCTTTTCTCCGAGACCCACTCAAAACCTTTTCAAGGCCTCGTAAAAAAGATTGTCCTTCCTGAAAACACTGCAAAACGCTCACTGTTGGAGCACAAAAGACAGCTCTGACTGCGGGGATGTGGGATGTTTTACCAGATCGTAAGCTTATTCTGCTCTCATGGAATTCATTGTTTCCATTGATCGCAGTACCATCCGTATTTCTCATTAAAAGCCACATCCTCTTCTGGCGTGACATGGGAGCATCAAACAGAGTTCAGCTCCATATATACACTCACATCGACTCTCGATGCTATTATGCAGCGCTCCAAAGACTACATTACATTTTTTCGGGGTTGACTGCTGAGCTCTGATGCTGTAAATCTCAGGCTTCCCTCCCCCCATTCTCATGATTACACACCTGCTAAAGCCTCAGTCACAAGGGAGTTTATTTTCTCAAATAAAAGCCCTAAACCTTATGTGTGTTTCCTGAGGATCCACTGTGAATCCCAAATCCCTAAAACATTCAAGGGGATTAGTCCACAGCTCTATGGGGATTTTTCCACCTACACTCCAAAAATTCACCTCAGATCCTTTTTTTTTTCCTCTCCGAAGGGGTTCGAGGCAAGAGTGAAAAACCCTCCTGAGATGAGAATAGTATGACGTCCCTGCACATTTATCTGCTTAATTTTTAATTATATTGTATTTGGTGCAATAAACATTGTATCAGGTTTCAGAAACCGACCTGCGGCAGCTGTTAAACTCCAGGATTATGTCGAGTCAGGCTGACGTGTCGAGTCAACACTCCTGACAGAGGAGACACGGCCTGTGATGCACAGACATCCTCTCCGCTCTGTCTTCTAGTGTGTCTGAAAATAATATAATGGAATTACGACTTGATGTTATGAATAAAACATTCTGGCTTTGCAAAATGTTACTGCTGCAATTCAAGAGTAACCAGGAATGTAAGAGTGTACAGCCTCAGGTACGTTACAAACCTGTTGCTTTTATTGCCGTCTTGGAGAAAACTGCTACCAAATGCTTTAATCCATCATCACTTAAGATTGAGAGAAAAACACTGGAATAGTGCTGACTGCCTGATGTGCAAGCATCCTTTGTTCTTATCAATAAAGTCATTCAGGAATTTAGTGGAATCAGCTCATCATTTTTCATTATTGTAACAGAAAATACACACGTTTCATTTATTTCAAGTCAATAGAACTTTTAAACACAAGTTCCTACAACTTTGAGTCTTTTGAATTGAAATGGAGAGTTGGAGTTCAATCAACTCCTTAAAATAAGTTTCTAAAGACACATGATTGGCATATTGTAGTCCCAGCATGCATTGCTTGAGTCAAAACTTATTTTTTCACGGTTTGAAACATATGTAATTGAAGCTTGCTGTGTGTCTTCTGTTCATTTTAAGAAGTTCTTGTTGTTTGTTTTCACCATCATGAAAATACTGTATTGATTTCAATATTTACAGCTTCACACACTGATTGTTAAAAAACATTATTTGAGTGGTGATCTCACACATATTATTTGTACCAATGCAAGAAGAAATCAGCTTCAGTAGAAATAACTGCAGTTTGAAAGGAATTCAAATGTGACGGGAAGTCAAATTTGTTTGTAATACTGTTGGTTGGAACTGAACAGTTATTAATTCAGCATTCTAGGTTTATTGAACATGTGGTCTAAAGTTCACTTAACTTGAAATCAGGTTTTTTATGAGAAAAGACTTTGAACTGATTATTGAAGCCTAATTAAAGCCACATTATGTGCAAATTGGCATTTTGTGCGATTTGGCGCCACCCACAGTTTCTGAGCGCAACAACACAGTCTGTGACAGTTTGTCAATTTGTTTGGCAACGTAGGTGCCGACTACAGACGAAACCCATTACATCATCACAATGTTATGTGTTGAAAACTTGCATCTTAAAGCAAACATGTATGTAAATATTTTAATATACATAATGTTGCTTTAAGTTCATATTTAAGACAAGCAATTGAACTTGACGTTGAAATAGCCCAAATATAATTACACTGCACTTGGAAATATGGATCATTAATAATCATCTATTCACAGAGTGACATAAAATCAGTGTGTGAGGAGACAAAAAGCACATTAACATTAGTTACCGATCATGTCAACCAGTGATTGATTACAGAATCATTCGATCTGGAATATTTTGTCTGCAAAAACCTGCCGTTTCATGGCACGCTCAATAACAAGTTAACACAGTGTCACTGTTTGGACAAAAGCCTTGAATAAGTGCAGCTGCAGTGTCACATTATATCGCACCAGACGAGCAGCGAGGAGTCAAGTTCAGCACAAGGACGTTTCTTTATCTTGTGGCATTTTCAGCTTTTTTGCCCCATGACAGAAACATCAGACTACTGACTCAGAAACCTTGAAGGCAAATGTCACGCAAAGTTTCACACACTGGAGTTCGTGCATGGTAGTGAGTGAGTGCGTGTGTGTGTGTGTGTGTGTGTGTGTGGGTGGGTGGGTGGGTGGCTCAGACACATAAAAAATAAGTGAAGTGAAACTTGCAGAGACATGAAGGGAAAAGTAAACACAGGTAAGAGTCAACAATGCCTGTGTGGCTGTCTGCACAGGACTCTTCAGATGGCTCAAATTCAAAGGCTGAGGCGCCTCCTGTAGGCCGACCAGTGCCAGTGCAGCAGCACAGCTGAGAAGATCTATTTCTCCCGTCTGAACATCTAACACAAGATTAGACAATTTACCAACCGCGATCAAAGTCATCGTCTATGAAGAACTGTGAGCTCGGGCATGTTTATCACACCAGCAGTATGACAGAGTGTGAAACGAGAGGGGAATCTCTTCTTTTCTCATGAACTCAACCATCTAAAGATGCTCCAAATAAGTTCAGTTAAAAAGAGTCGAATCTCGTCAGATTTCTATGTGAACAACATTTGATGAGCTGAAAGAAGAAGCCTACCTTTGTCTCTGTGCTGCCGCAGAGTTTGCTCAAAGATCCATTCTTTCACAGAGTCTGTGTCGCTTTCTCTCTCTGCAGCCTGAAAACTGACCTGTTTTTTCTTTTTTTTTTTTCCTGCGGAAAATTCGTCTCCTCTGTATAACTTCATGCAATGAGGAGAGAGAGAAGGGAGGAAAAAAAGGAAAAGTAGACTTCACAGGAAATGATGACGCAGCTGTATGGAAATCATTTTGCTTGATAAAAAAAAAAAAAAAAAACACCGATTGTCACCAAACAGTTGCAGAATAATTCATGTAAGTACAGTTTAGTTGAACAGATTTGTAATGAGGAGTTTAACTGGTTGTGTCCCAGATGTTTCCAGATGTTTTCAGTCAGAAAAAGTAGCTGGAGGAATTCAATCCGAACGTGCTGTGAATCAGTGTCACGACATGAACTAGATTGGGTTATTTTTAGCAGCTTTCACCCAAATATGACTGTAAACATGCCTGAAAAGTTTTATGGGAAATTCTAGTCAGTGATGGAGCGAGTCCAGAGAGTGATTTTCCATCACCGGTCACCAAAACAGTGAATAGAAATCAGCAGTGAGAGTGAGACTTACTGTTGGAAGCCACAACAACTAACTCCTAAGTTTGCCAGAGTGGCTATTACTTTGCCACAATCTAATGGATTCTGTTTTTATTTTGGTAAAATGCACAACAAAAGTGCATTTTTTTTTAAATAGCGAGGGCCCGACTGATATATCTGTTGGCTGACATTATCAGCCGATATTGGCCTTTTGCTAATATATTGGTATCAGTCAATGATTTGTCCAATATGCTCCAACATGAAAACCTTTTTTTCAGACATTATAATGTAGACAAATAAGCTTACGGTCAGAATCAGAATCTGAAACACTCCATTAATACCTACAGGAATATTGGTATGTTACAAAATATTAAATCGCACACAATATTGCAGAGTGAGGTATATGAGGTATTGCAGTTAGATTCTCATCAGTGAATTATACGATTATTAGATACCAAGTGAAGTTCAAAACTGTTACTTTTATTGGAGAAAATTGCTATCAAATGCATCTTTTAATCCATCCATCATCAGTTAAGATTGAGAGAACGACACTGAAATAGTTCTGTACTCTAATAAATCCATCTCCGTAAGCCTTAAAGGAATGAGTAGGCTATCATGACATGTCACAGTGTTGCTAAGAAAAGCAGCAACATCCAACTCGCCGTAGGTAACATCTGCCCGTGTACAAACTGTCAGGTACTTTGTTCCTCGAACTGGAAGAGACATCAGTGGTAAGGCCTTCCGCCCGTGTAACGCACGAAGAATTTCAACACATTACAGGAAGAAGAATCACAAATATTACATAAATTTATTTCAAAGTTAAAGGTACCACATATACAATAGTTAAGAACACTTTCATGGGTCACCCAATGGTGGTTCTTCATCCACTCTGCCCGATATACACAAAATAAACTCTGTAACTCAATAACATCGCTCTGTCATACTAAAGACAACAAGGACCTTCATAATGTAACTGAAGTTAGCGCACAGGAGTGCCAGAATGAAATACAAGAGATTGGTTTAGGCAGTTGAGGAGGGCACTGATTTCAGCAGATGAGGATCAATAGCACAGCCAAGTTCACTATGACATCACCAGGAAATTGCATCGATTTCAGTGAAACTACTTGGAATATGAAAATGTAATGTAATGCATTAAATGATGGATTTCACACCAGTAGTCACACATGTAACAATGTGGAAGGAATGAAGAACTGAAAAGACATTTATAAAAGAGCTATTATAAAACATGCATTTTCAAAGAAGGCTTTATATTTTACACTTCTTCCTTTTATCCCGTGGTGAGAGCAGTAGTTCCAAGTTATATTAGTTTAGGGGTGGAAAATGGCCACCAGCTACACGTTAACAGGTCCTCACCGGTCCAGTTCTACAGCCGAGATGAGTGGGACCAACCAACATCTGGGTGTTTTACTCCGACAGCCAGTTTGTCTCGTAAAACTGAACGCGGCCCGACACTGTGGCCAGAAGGAGTTAGAGGATGTTATAAAATATTCACTCGAAAGATTTATTTTTATCTCACATTTATTAGTCTCTCTCTGCCATCAAATTTTTTTAATTGCAAATTCTCTCTGGTGACTTGGCACTTCTGCTAACCCGACTGCAGGCAGGGAGGAAATTCTGCTTTTGGAAAAATGCCATTTAAGACTGTTCATTAAAGATTGTGCAAAAAGGAATTGACTGTAATCTCTTGTGCAGCCTGTAGACTAAATAAGAGCTCCCAGCTTTGATTAAACACCTGCCGGGGACTCCTGCTCTACAGATCCAGATTACTTCACCACGTTCTCCTCACAAGTGAAACATTTGATGAGATACAAACCACAAATGAGAGAAAGGAAGCATTACAAACTGAGGGCTCCGTCACAGTGCTTTTTTTTTGTTTGTTTGTTTGTTTTTTGCTCCACCAGTGACTCGTTTGCTCGCAGGGCAGTTTAACTGAGAACAACATGGCGGTCGAACACGGACTTCCTCTGTTCCTGGACCTGTCTCCTCCAGCGCTGCTGGGCGTGCTCCACTTTGTTCAGCATGTTTGGTCGAGAGTGTGAGCGGGACAGGACATTGTGAGCGTTGGCAAAAGGCTGCTGGTCCTGAAAACACAGAATGGAAGGAAACAGAATTAGCCTAAAAAGGTACGACACAGGTGAATCACAGGTCGAGCTTGTCAATCTTTAAAAAAGGGACAAAATACTTTACATCCGCAGGCCAGGCTCTGCTCGGTTTTAAGCATTTCCATCACACCCGGACTACCTGCTTGACGGTGTGTCTTCAAGCAATGACCGCCTTGATCATCGCAGTACTACCGAAGAATCAAAGCTAACAGAGTGGCTCCTCTAATTCAGTTACAAAACACGTTTCATCTACTATGACTTCTTCACAATAAAAAACCCTCATTATTTGGTCATTTAAAAGCTTTTATTGTGAAGCAGCGTAACAGGAAGCATTGGGTTTTCATCAGCAGTAACTAAACATGACTCCTAATTTCTGAAGGGGGACATTGCTGATTTATTTTTAAGTTCTGAGCACCAAAAGCCAAAGTCCATCTAGTTCCATTACATAAAAGAGGGGCGGGTGTCTCTACAGCTGATATCTTCAAAATTTGGCAACTCTTAGCAAAACCATTTCTAGGGGTAAACTCTTAGATACAAGTAGGAGAAAAAATATGTATTTTTGATTTCGGGGTGAACGGTCCATTTAAAGACCACGTCTGCTAAGAAAAAAAAAAAATTAATTGACTTCTTTGAACAACAACAGAAACCTTTAGGTAAAAAAAATAAATAAAAATGGAGTGAGCAAACAATGTACTGAGAGAAAAGTGCTACAATATATAGTATTACATATACGGCTCACATGTTCAGGTGTACATTACTCTGCGTCACCATGCGTTTATCTTCATTTGCTTAAGTTTTGTGTCGCATAAGTTTTACATACGTTTTTCGCATAATTTTACTCTCGCTGGATTCTCTTAATCTTGTGTCTTTTGTAAGTTATATCTGGCGAGCGCTGTAACAATTCAGCTGCTATTGTCACTTAACAACCAAAAAACACAAAGTTGATGAAAAGTAAATGGAAGAGCGAGATGGGAGGATCACAGCCACAGCCGCCGTCTGCGACCAACATTATCAGTTGGGCAGCCTGTATCAAAGATTGACTAAACATTACAGGCCCACAACTTCCTCTGCAATTAATGTAGCCGCAGTATTTCCGGGTATATTAGCTGTGCTTACAGATCCCGCTCCCTTTGTTTTGATCCCAGTGACAGTTTAAAAGCTACTGGGCCACATAAACTTTGGCTCAATTACATGACTGCAGTATTAGTCATCTCAAGCTCTTTCTTACGGTGGTGATTTTCCCGTTTTTTTTGCTGCTGTAGCTTTTAGCATCTACCATTCCACATCTTTACAAACAGCAGTAACCTAATAATCTATATACTGGTAATAGAAACGGCAAATTTACCAGGAGATGTCTGACAGTAATCTGGTGGCTGTTTTAAGTTTACATCCCCCTTGTGAAACCAAATCGCAGTATATGGCTTACGACTGCTTAGTCACATTTTACAGCACAAGCTTTTCTTAGGAGAAGCCTCTCGTGTAACACTTCCTCTTCCCCGAACTGTGCCAGTGAAAACACAGAGTGCTCGGCAGGAGTTCCCCCCCCTCCCCTCAGGCGACGGCACTCACTGTTTTCCTTTAATATCTAAACGCTGCATCATATCAAATTGATTTACCGCTTGTATCCTGAAATAGTTAGGAATGGAAAGGACTATATCCACCCCAAGATTTCTGGAGAAGACATCCCAATCTTTTTTTGTGTGCACTACGATTGGGACATTACTCTAAACACCACAGTTTACCTCAAGTTTTCTACTCGCTTCTATTCATTCAACCTGTTAAAGTAATTCAATGCTGCCAATGTAAGGAATTTGAGGGAGCAGTCTTTTCCATTCCTCCTTCCTTTGTCATTCTTATGTTTACACAAATAAACAGGATTTAAAGTGCAGAAAACCTTGCTTCATTAACTCAAGCTTCTTTTAAATCACAAGAGCCGAAAAAGAAACCTGTTCTCTCATTTTAATCATGTTTAAGAATCAGGGTGGAGTCTTAAATACGCACACAGAGATAGCGGTCGGAGCTGCCGGCATCGCGCACTGCTGCAGCTCTCTGCCCGAGATTGCGGTTACTAATGGATCTGATACTGTGTGAGAGAGCACTTTTATAAACTATACATCACTCCCTGTGCTTGAAGGAGGTTTTACCACATAGTACTGCACACAAAATCTGTTCAGATAAGATCTGCTGCTGTGACGCTCAAATAAACTACTGTCGAATTCGTCATTTCCATGTTTATTTCACACGCTGGCTGCTGATTGAGGTATTATGGTTGTATTTTCTGTGTAATTTGGAGATTTGAGGCATCTGCAGCACATTTCAAATCCACCACTTCGATGACTTTGATGGACGAATCCCTTGTGGCATCTTGTGGGAAGGAATGTTGTTGACACAGATCCTCATGATAAGAAAGAATTCAGAGAAACCAGAGTGGGGGCAGCCAGCACCAGTTGTACCATAATATGAAACAGTTTTTCACCTTCTTGAAGAGAGCTGTAGCGTTATGCGGAACACATACCCCAACGTCATCGTCACTCTGGATGAGCTGCGAGTGTCCAAACAGACGCCTCTTCAACATGGGCTCCAGGAGAGTCAGGTAGACCATGTAGAGCAGCAGCATGCCCAGGATGGAGAGGTACATGATGATGGTAACCTTAAGATAAAGAATGCAATTACTGACTTTTCCGTCAACGTGAGTATGATCCAAATGTAGAAAACACAACGCATAAAGTGACATCTTTGATGGAACTCTTACTAAAATACTCAATTATTTGATCAACGGACAATTACCTTAATAAGACATGAATTATCTTATGGTATAAATCAACTAGAAATGCTGATTTCAGCTTTTCAAATGTGAGGTGTGGTTGCTTTTCTCCATTATAAAAGGTGAGTTATGTAGGAATTATGGTTAAAAATTCAAAAATGAGCTAACAATATAAACAGCTTATGATCAAACCCTCACCCTAACCCTTCTTTCAGGTATTTAACAAAAAAACATTTCAAGAAACCCAGAGATTTTGAGACAGGTGAACCAGAAGTTCATCTTACAAGCATTATGGTGATTGAAATCAATTTATAGTATTATTGTAATTGTACTGTTTTTCTCTGGAATTCTATAGAGCAAACGACTCATTTAAAAACTAAACTTAAATAACGCATACAATCATGAGGCGAAGAAAGTGACAATACAAATGTAAAATAATAAAACAACTCCGCCCTCTTCGTTGCACAACCTTCAGTGCCAACTTACCTTTATGGTCCCTGAGCTCCTTTCTTCATATTTACACTCGCAGCGTAAACAGTATGCCTCCACATCTTTTCCTTCAACTGGCATGGGTTCAACTACGTGGAGACAGTTACTGAAAAATAAATAAATAGCATTAACAGGCTGGTAGACGACAGAAACGGACAGCTTACATCATTCAGGGACGTGTACTGATGCATCACTTAACATACCAGTCTTTGAGAGAAACATTTTGCTTGTAGATTTGCCCCTCCACATCTTTGTACGGCGGGCAGATGCATTTACAGCGGATGTCTTCGGAATTCTGTACCAGATAGATCACATGCATCAGATGTTTTATGTTGGTTTATTTCAGTTTTTTCCCCCCATCTTCTCAAACCTTTTCCCTCTTTTTACACGTAAACAATCAGAACAGACACCACAGATATAACACATTTGTTTAATCTGGCTTTTACGTTTAGTTTTTTTTTAATATACTTTACTGTAAGGACGAAAGACCTTACATACTTTCATTTAAATGATATATGATTGAATTCACATTTATAGCGTTCTTACAATAGTTTTTGGAGTTATAGTGTAGGAAAAAGCTAAATAAAACCTATTGCTAAAACATGTTTTCAGGATTATTTATTTATTTATTTTTTTCATATGTGAAACCCAGTGAAAAAAAATTAAACAATTTCAACAAAATGTTTCCAGAAATATATTTTTTCCCAAATCGTTTTGACGGATGTTAAAAAAAAATTGAGGAACTACAAAATCTAATTTGCCATTTAATGATTTTTTTTTTTTACGGATTGATTTAAATCCTTACTGCTATACTTTTTCTATGCAAGCGCTGTACAAATACATGCTTTTTTCCTAGTATTAGTAGTCGTTCATGCCAACTAAAATTAATTCACAAGCTTTGATCAGTCACATACATTAAGCTACATTATTTGTTGGCTGTGGTTGTTTGCGTCTTTACATTTTGCTACACAGAGACAGTACACACATCATACCTTTCTGAAACATTTATTGTACAGTGTCACATGGCGCAAAATGACTCATGACATTTGGTAATGGGTAACAAGCAGCCAGAGATGTCATCTATTTGCTAGCTACCCTGCCTACACACAGTATACACGACTGACACATTTAGCACACCGAGCTAGCTTAAGTCAAAGCTAAAGCAAACCCGCTTTGCTAACACTCTTACTGGAATCGTACTGGACAATTACATTTTCAGGAAAATTTAAAGAGAGGACGAGATGGTTAAGTTTACTAGCTTAGTCAACTTGATTATAATCTTCTCTCTTACGCTAGCTAACCCAGCTAACATCAGCCTTACCTTCGCTGTCACTTGACTCAGTAGCACAAAACATGCTAAAGAGAAAGCCTCGAGAAGAAACACAGACTTCATCTTTACAGTCCGTCACAGCTTAACAGTTCCCAACAACCGTTGAACAGCTTCCCGACCGTTTTCAGCAATGTTAGTGTAAAAAAGTAACCTAATATCCGACGACGTTACACATCGAGCTAGCTAATTCAGGGATAAATACCCTCAGCCTCCTAGCAGCTGACTTGTAGTTTCCGGAGATGGCGGTTGCCGGTTTCCGTACACAGTGCTATTGGGAGCGCTCGATTATGGGTATGATGAGAACCGGATGGGCGGTGATATGTCAAAGTGTGCCTTTATAACGAATAACGGTGAGTTGACACTGACCATTCCTATTGTAGTCAGGGTTTGGTTATTTCCCATAATCTTAAATATGCGAGGAATGGCTGCATTATTATACACACCGCCTTCGCTATTGAGTGGATGAGTGCCTTTAGAATAAAACGATCGCAACCATAGATTCGACATTGTAAACAGCCGGATTACCAAACTATGGTTCCGGGAAACACCAAGAGGACATAAGAGCTTGCTGATGAGTATGTATACATTAACTGGTCTTAAAGGGCAGCAATTGTGTGTGTGTGTGTGTGTGTGTGTGTGTGTGTGTGTGTGTGTGTGTGTGTGTGTGTGTGTGTGTGTGTGCGTGTGAAGATATGTGAAGATGTGAATGAAACAGTTAAAAAGTTGTTTTGTGTCACAGAAACGTAAGGGAAAGAATACTTGAAAAGGGAATATAAAACACAAACTAAGTTTCCTATCTTTATTTACAGCATATTAGATGTACAAAACCATAAAAAATATACATACATGTATCATCTAAGACAGGTGAATAGCTCAGTTCTATTTTACATGACTTTTCATTTATTTTCTGACCTCAGTCCCCTCAAATAACATCACTTCCAATCCTCTGAGTGTCTGCAGAGTGAACAGTTTTCTTTGGTTACACACTGTATTGATTCATACTGGTATGATTTTTTGCTGGAGTAACTTTTTGGGAAAATGAGAAGGTTTTTCAGAACAGTAGCGCACGTTCACACATCAAATACTTGATCGATCAGCTATTGCAGCAATGCTACACTGTTAAAAACATAAGTCGTTGCTACAATACTTAAGCATTTCACCTAAAACTTTTTACATCATATACAAAACATTCTGCAGAATAATTGCTCTTGTGGTGCCACTACTTTCGTTAGTAGTGCTAATGTTTGAAAACATTTGTGCTATATTTGCTTCTGACATTTAGCAGTCACGCTGTCAATTAACCTCTACCTGTGAATGTAGCCTATGTTAAAACTAGATACACACTCTATATACAGTATCACTGACGTTCAGTATATATCTGTTTAGCTACCATATTTGATGCTATGAGCAAAAGTCTTGATGTGGTATTTAGAGATATTCAAATATACAGACAGACTAGCACTTTGGATTTGAATACTAAGATGGTGACTTTAAAATCTACAGAGGGTATAAAGTCATTACACGCTTCTGTTGCTAAATAAAACATGTTTCCAAATGTCCAAACAAAGTGAAGAGGTCCAGATCCCTGTCTGAGGATGGCCGTGAGGATCAACGCCAATCAATTTTCCATCTTTCTCTTCAGGGTCAGTATTATCAGCTGTAGTCCTCTCTAGTATCGCTGCAGGTGAAAACAGAAAACTACAGGATATTCTCAAACGGGTCAGTGGATAAAAACAGATACTACAGCCAGATCTAATGTAGGTTTTCATGAATGATCCGCAGTAAACTGGACCATCCTAAGGGCGAAGGAATCTCAGGACTTTGGAGCGCAGGAAGCGGATGAAGGACTTAGGGAACATCTCTCTTGATTCTTGTGCTGTGTAGTTGAAGAAGTTCTGTGGGTGAGCCAGCACATCGAACAATGCCTTCATGAGCTTCTTGTCCTGATGAGGAAACATATTGCATTAATGCAAAGGAGAGCATGGACATAATGATGGGAGCAGCCTGCATTTCCACAATAGTCCAAAAGGGGGCGCTACATGCTAACTGGATTTAACAAGTGGGGGCTATACTGTAGTACTGATCTGAATAATCAATGATGGGAACTATATAATTGTAATGCCAGTGGCTCAGTTTAGTTCAGGGACCTTCCTTTCTTGACCCTCATCATCTCCTGCCATCAGTTCTCAACTGTCTGCTCTCTAATAAAGATGTAAGTACATACCTTGAGGATTTCCTGGTGATTCTCTGAAGCATATAATCTTCCATCTCTAACTATGTCTTCTATCAGTTCCTGGTAATCCTCTGAAAAAAAAAAAAGCCATAAACAGCTCGCTAATACAACAACTCAAATCAAATTAGAATAACACACTGAGGCAGCAGCGTCATAGTTACAGCACAAGACTTCACATTCCTCCTCTTACCATCATATGTCACATATGGGACCTGGAAGCCTTTCCCACTGTTTCCCTCGTTGGACCTGAACTGTATCCAAAGCCTTTTGGAGCGGGAGGTGAAAGCGATGGGACGTTCGTACGTCTGACAAGTCTCGTAGGTCGTCACAGAATTGGAGAGAGCTGTGAAATGAGCACACAGGGCAGCATCCATGATTAACTGTCAACATACACACTCATGGTCAGCTGTAATCCCAGTAAAGACGAATGAGATAATGACACGTTATGTTAAGTTAAAAATGTGATCAGGCTCATCAAAATCTTTATTCTTACCACTATTGCCTTAACAAAACATCCCACCCGAACATTTTTGGTTAAAAGTAGAAACACACCCACAGTTAACACTTACAGCTTTTTCTCATTACTAAGTAGTCTCCGCACTCGTCCTCAATGGGCAGAAAGATTTCTGGGACGACAATAAGGATCCTGCGTTTGGGTGGTGGGTTGATGGTCCAGGTGCACTCCACATTGGCTGGGTAGTTCCCCGGGTAGTTGGGAGACTCAATGTAACCAGTAAAATCTCCCAGTTCTCCTCCACACTGTCGGTCTGGGAAGTGATGTGTCAAATATTTAGTTTTTTGTTCTGGGTGCATCAAGGTGAAATACCTGGAACTGAATTCCAAATTGGACGGACATACGTACTTTTGCATTGCATGATGTGAGTTGAGCCATCGAAGTCGGTGGTGGTGTTTCCAGGACATGAGACGCAGTAATTCTGCCCAATCTCTCCTTGATACATGCCCGTGGGACAGCGGATGCAGCGGTGTGTGCTAGTGTTGTAGTAATGTCCTGGAGAGCACTGGACTGCAGAGGCCAAGCACAGAGAGAGAGGATTGTAAATAATAAAATACTTCTAATATTCACTGCAGGCTTAGCCACAGAAACTTTACAATGTTGTAAACTGTGGCTAAGGAGACTTTTCGTTCAGGAAAACTTTGCAGAAAGGCAGTCTTACAGATAGTGGCCGTAAAGAGCTCAAAATGTCTGCAAGACAGTCCTTATGCAATTTACAATTTAACACTGGGACAGTCCTAAACCCTTGTGGACTAACTGAAGTCTGTGACTGTGGAAATTGGGATTGGACCCTACAGTGATATCAGAAAATATTTTTTCCCGCCTGGGAAAATTCACGTGAGCTCTCATGTAGGAAAATCTGAGAAAACGTTGGTATAAAAGTCATATGACACTCAATATGGGGACGCAAACATTGGGTTGATGGTAAGAAACTTTTACCAAAGTCAAGTATTGTCATTGTATTATTTCCCTAGCTCTTCGTTGTCACTCATATACTGGAAACAGCTCTAATGTTGTTGTTTTAATGCTCTGTGAATGAGTAATAAAATGCAAAACAATTTATTTTCGGCATCCATGTTGCTCCCATATTCCAACATGACGTACATGAATACACCATAGTCAGAAGAATGACTTCCCAGTCGGACCATCAAAGGAGCTTTTGTATACAGCATTAGAATGAGGGAAGACTGAGCTCCTACATGTACAGGCATTACAACAGCTGCAGAGGGCGGCACAATTCCTGTTAACTTCCAAAAGAGCTGGAGCTAGCCATGGTCTCAGCAACCACATGATACTATCCTGATGTCAAGTGAAAAAATACCCCTTTAACCAAAACAACCACAGATGTTTCACTTTCTCTCAGTTTGACAGGTTTTCAGAAACTTTTTCAGTTCCAAAAACACAAATTCTAATCCCTTAAAACATGAGAAACCAAACTAAACTAAAGTGGAGTTTTTCACGTTCACACCTTTGGTTTCACACTCCTGGAAGGTAAAAGCACCACTGCGCTTAGTGACCAGGTTCCCTCCACATGGGAAGCAGGAGGTGCGTCCCACTTCTGGCTGGTACATTCCCAGTGGACAGGGCAGGCAGGGGATGAAGCCATCATGTGAGTAATGACCGGGGGAACACTGACCTGAAATCACACAAGCATTTGACCGAAACAGAGTGTGAACAGCTGGACACAGCAACAGTTTCCTGAACTTTGTCTCTCTTATAAAACTTTTAGAGGTGCACCACCTGGATAAGTTTAATTTCAAGGTACTTTTTTGTTATGTTCAATGTGACATATAAGAGGGATTACTCTCCCCTTCTATGAAAAGATAAGAGTCTGTTACAAAGCTTAAGCAAATGTTGAAGAAATGACGCCACGTTTTATCTCACAGTGTTACTCAGAGGTGACGAATACAAACTGGGTGCAGTTGGAGTTTGCTGATAGCTCTTGTTGTTTAGTCTGACAGAGGAGATGGGATCTGGGATTCAGCCACTAAAGTGACTCCGATAACAGCACAGGAGGAGACAAAAACATGGTGGCTCCTTCAGCTTTTATTTCGAGAGTTCACCTTTTGAATTCAAATACATCTTCAACATCTAAGCTCAGGGTTTTTTGACTTTACACAAAGCAGGGCATCTGGAGGGGAGAGATCTTTATCGAGGCACCATCGCTTCCTGTGTGGCTCATATTCACAAAACTGTTATCTACATTTTGTGTCCTTCTGTGCCTTGCTTCTTTTTCTGCTTTTTGTTTATTTGCTCTAGATTTGACTCTTTAGCTTATGCTTTTTCAATGTAAATACTGTTTGTTTAAAGGGCTGCACAATCTAAACTATTGTCATTACAGACAGGGTGAAATAAAAGCTAAATATGAAGATTTATTTTTAAATCATCAAACCATAAAAGCAAACATCTCTATGATTGTCAAAGCGAGAGTTAGACATTTTGGGAAATACACTTAGAGAGGATTGATGCCTCTCTCATGGTAAATATGAAGCTACAGCCAGCAGCCACCTAGCTTAGCTTAGCTTGGCTTAGCTTAGTTTAGCTGACTGGAAACAGGAGAATCACATGGTCTGGTCTGTCCTTTATTAACAAAATCCACCTGACAGCACCTGATAAACAAATGTCTTTAATTGTTTCTTTACTTGATTTATATTTGTAGTGCTCATAAGTCCGGTGGTAAAAAACTGTGCAGACCATTGATCGCTTACAAAGAGCCATCACAACTACTTACAGCTAAGGTAGGTGAACAGTGGATGTGCCCAGTTCTCACATTTAGGGGGCCAGTGACCTTAAATAATGTGTGTCTGTAAATTATAGGAAGAGGACTGATTTCATAATATGGATTTATTTTACATCAGTATCTTCCTTCAAGAGTGACAGTATATGGACTGGGTTACATCAGCTGGTATTGTTTATACAGATCAGGCCTGGCTCCAGGATGAAGTGCCTGAGGGAGCTGTTAAAAATGCAAGAGGGGGAATTTTTTTTATAAAAGAAGAAATGATTAATTTAACCACACAACAGCTAAAGACAGGCTGAAAAACAACAAAGTTTTCATCTGTCAAAATCTTTGTGCCTCTGTATGTACTTTATTCTGCGGAATGTCCTGTCATGTATCCGGACCCCGAGTCTGTAATTAGGTTTGAATTAATGAATGCTTCAAAAAAAGAAGAACACATTTATAAATCAAGGCACCAACATAAGAGCAAAACTTAAGGATAGTGCTAAATCTTTTCTGAATTTACGAACGATTCTGTTTCAAAATCAGCAGGGGGAGTCGCATTGACACAACTGACAATTTTGTCAATAATTTTGTTGTTTTTTGTTTTTTTTTCTATAAATACACATAGCTTATATAGATGGGTTAAAAAACAACTAAGGATGCTAAGTGTTTGTCATGGCGTCCGGAACTACATAGATAAAGGCAAACCTGTTTATTCAAAAAATCCAAATACTGGGACGTCTTTGTAGCCTCGTCTAAGACGCGTGTCACACATTGGAAACAGAGGGCCTAAGTTGCATGTCTCCCTCCTTGCTCTGTTTATCAGTTTGTTTCTTTAATGTCAACTATTAAATAAAGGCAAAACAGCTAAACATAGGTTCTTATGAGAATATTCAGTTGGAATTGCTACACGCATATTTGTTGTATCTAAATAAAACGTGATAATTGTTCGGGTTTGTCTAACACACTGCCTTTTGTTCCCCATTAAAGTTTTTCTCTGTATACATCATAAAGCCATTCGAGGCATTTTTGTGATTCTGAGTTACAGAAACAATACTGACTTGACCGCCTTACCTCCACACTCTGACATGTTTCGAGCTCCGACCACCTTGGACACGTCCCTTCCTTCAGGTGCAGGACAGACCTCACAAGACGTCTGTCCCTCCTCATCCTGATATGTTCCAGCTGGACACAACACACACAGTCCCTGATCTGCATCGTAGTAAGACCCAACACTGCAACTCACTAAGAGACAGGTGGGGAATGACACAAATTTAAAATCAAGATTATTAATGCGAAAACCTCACAAATACATCCACTATACAAAGAGCAAAATTAAACTTGGTCTACAGTGTTTCTTAAAGGAGCTGCCAAACTTGTGATTGTTTATCACATCTGTGAGAGCTTATCGTTTGTTTTACTGCTGTGGTGAGTTTGAAAAAAATAATGTTCTGTAGATACTTAAACACATCTATTATTCTCTCAAAAAGGCCACTGTGATCTGCAATCAAGTTGAAACAAATGTAATTATTCAAGCTGGTGAAATCAATCATTTCCCTCACGGAGACTGAAAACAAACAGCTAAGAGACCCAAAACAGTCTGGTGTGACTGAACATGTAATTTACACTAATTTAGCAGACAGATCAGTGTCAGAGGTCGTCCGCCTACAAACACTAGGTGAGATAGACAATGTAAAATGCAGACATGAATCAACAAATATCACAGGATGCCCTGTGGCTAGACATAACCAGACAGTCCTAACCACACTGTAGATTTACACCACAAATACAGCAGCTGCATGACAAAACCATTAAAGTAAAGACCCAGACTTCATCAGCTGCCTCTCAAGTTTAATCAAACACAACCGTGTAGGTACTTGAAACAGATAAACACACTGAAGTGTATCCTTAACACATTAAAGGCAGGAGCCAGGCCGGAACAATTTATCAATCTGTTGACAGATTTGACAGAGACAGAGTTATAATGAATATTATAAGTATCTCTGACCTTGATAGAGTTAAACACTCTGCTACAAGCAGCACGGTCTGCATAAGTATGTACGTAACTGCACAGTTTAGAAGTAGAAGTGAATCCTATTCACCTATATTTTATGATAAAGTTGAAGATGCTATTTTGGCTTTTATTTGAGGCATCTTCTGAAAATACATGACAAGTTATCTGGAGTCTTCTATCTGACCACCTTTACATGTGTGAGATTTTCCTCAGACAGATGAAAAACACTAGTGCGACAGATACTGGATTTTTGGGGCCGGGGCCGATATTGGGGTTAAAAACAATCATGAAGTTGATAGATCGGACGATATTCTAAAATACACAGAACAAATACATAAACACACATTTTTTTCAATGATCCCTCAAATGCCGTTATCAAAAACTTGTGAAAAATTTATATAATTACAGTGTGACAATAAACTGTAAAAACTCTAAACTACTACAAAAAATGAACACTCCTCACACTAACAAATTAATTTGAGATGTTTAGGACGAGTAACCAGAACTACAACTTGTAAGAGACAACTAATCATAAATATTCACAAGATACAGCGACTGTTGTGTGCTTATATCTAAATTGAGAAAATATAAACCAGGTAATGTACAGTAAAGCTGTTAAAACTAGAAACATGTTGATAGTCCTATGTTCATTTTCAACACAAAACTACCTTTATAGAGTCTTAAAAGACATAGAGCTTATACTTGTGTGTTTATTAGTAATGTCCATCAGTTTGTTTCTCATTTCATTAGTGTTTAATCTGATTCTTGTCACTAAACAGTGTCAGGCCTATTATTAAACTAAACAGCTTTGCTCATTATTGATGTTACATGTAGTCTTTTGCCCATTTAAATCAAAGAATGTAGGGAAAATAAGCTTTTTACCTTGGCTAGCTCAGTTATAAAATGACAGTATGGATTAACATTTTAATAACAAATGTATTGTTAATGTTAATGTTGATGTTAATTGTATCTATTTAAGAGTCATATGGATAAAAAATCTCTTTTTCAAGAGAGTCCCAGCCAAGTTGGGCAGCAGCACAATTACATGGTTGCAGGCATAAAAGACACATAACAAATTGCTTTGGCATAAACTATCAAAACATTCATTGACATCTATAGCCAGATGTCCTTTCTTCAAAGTCATTTCGAATATGATTCAGGCAAATTTGTAACTGATTCCAACTTAAGGGACAGTTTATTGTAGGAGAAGGATGCAAGCAGACCAAGAAGAGCCTGGTAATCGAGAATATGAAAATGGTTGAGTCTACAAGTGGACAAGGCACACCATCCAACACGAGCAAATGTAGCTCTTATCTTGGTAACTGCTAATTGTTGCTAGTTTGATTGATTTGTATTAGTTGTAATAATAATTTAATTTAGATTTATTATCACTATTTCACAAAGTCAGGAGAGTCATTTTTTGGCCAGACTCCAAACGGCTGCTTATACAGACATATAGCATTTTGGCAAAATAAAGGTCTTCATGATGCTGTCTTTCACATTAGTTTTGCTACAAGTCAAGACACTCACACACATACTGTAAACAAATGCGTAGGGGTACATATATGTGTTAAACATCCATCATTAGGTTGTTGAAATGCTTTCACAAGCCAACCCTAATTCAGCCAAAATCATTGAGACAAAAGAGCACCTACCCTCTCCACATCTGACACATTATAATTCACACAACACCACTGTGCACCAGGGAGGAACTTTTAACACCACCATAAGCACCCTCACCTCTTTTAAAAGCAAACACAGAAGCAAATCAAAGAGAGTATTTCCCTCTTATCTCACAAAAGTGCAAAGGCTTGATTAAAGGGGGCCAGCACGCCGCTTTGCTTTGGTTCCACCCATTCAGACTGATGCCTGTAATTAATTTGGGAATTACTGCGTCTGTCTAGAACTTAAAAACTGAAGCTGATCTCACACAAGAATAAATCAATTAAATCCTAGGCCTTTAGCACAAAATGCTCCTCTGTCAGTCAGTTGTAGCCTTTAAGCCGCCTGTAAGCGCAGAAACCACTATCTCTAAAAGCCCGACACACAAAAGCTTTAACGTAGATCCATTATACGTGGCTCAGCAAATTGTTCGATTTTCCCCCTAAAGAAAGAAAATGTAATTCTCTCAAGAGCAGTTTATTTTTTGAAACCTATTGTTTATTCTGAAAGACCATGAGGAGCCATCATTGCATTGTCCTCTAACAGCTTTTATTTGACAGAGGGAAGCAGTGAGAGAGGAGAGAGAGTGAGAGTGAAAGACAGAAAAAACCTTGAAGCCTTTCAAATGCAAAGAACGCTTCTATAGAGTCCTCGAATTGATGGCCCCAAAGAGGTTTAAAAGACCTTTCACCTCTATTCAAGTCCCCAGTCTTTGCCTACTTGATGACATAGGAAAACACTACGGTATCACAGTGGTAAGGAGCTGAACCCAATAAAAGGGGTCAGGTTTCTGAATCCCCCCATTCTGCTCGGCCCAATCGCTGCTCGCGCCCATCAAGCGGAGGCCCAAACAACTGATGCTAATTGATTCCCATGGTGTGGCTGAAGTCAATTCTCTTTAGCAGTTTAGTGGCTGGGGGTCATGCAAAGTGGCCCCAGCTGGGGGGCAGGGGGGACACAGCACTCAAACTGCCAGCTTGAATCAACAGCACTTCCTAAACATCTTCAATGTTAAAACAAACACGCAAACAACAGTCAAATAGACGTGGGCACGCACCGTTGACGGTATCACTGCATCATTATGATTGTTGACGTTGTTGCGCTTGTTTTACTTTTTAGATAAATATGTATTCTGGAAAAGTTCGACAGAACCAATAAACATCTGAACAACAAAATACTTACATAATTTATAAACTAAATCATCGATACAATTAATTTTAACAAAAGTATGTCTTGGAATATAAATCGTTGCGACCGCTAACCAAAATGAATCAAAATCCGAGGAGAAATACTTGAAAGGATTCAGAGGTGAAAGCATATTCTCTCCAAATGCTCAGGAGTCTGTGTTGTCATCCCTCCGAGGCAGTGAGAACAAGCCCCAAATGGGGTTTTTCAATGGAGTGGGCAAACTGAAAAGGACTAAACTGCACTCTGAGCTAAGCCAGAGTGGGAGTTGGGGGAGGAGGGGAAAAATATAGCTCCTTTAAAGAGCTGGAGGTTAAGAAGAATGCCTTTCAGCCCTCCGCCTCCCCTCCTCTCCTCTCCCAAATTACATGTCTACACCCCTGCCATGGCCAATAGAGTGCTTAATGTTGACCTGAAAGTGTAGCGGGGGAGTTAAGGAATAAACACACTTAAGACCTGTGTTACTGAAAGGTAGAAATAATGAGCCCAAGCATATTGGGTTTAAATCATGTCAGCACAACTCAACAGCAGAAATGATTATGATGTTAATACAAATATGGTGTTACGAAGAGATATATGCCACATTATCTCAGGATAGATACAGGATAGCTGTAGTTTTGGTCTCTCGTTAAAGTGCAAAGACCCTAAATCGTCCCTATTCTTGAGTGGTTCCGAAGAGGGAAAACAAAAACTTTAAACACTCTGGAGGAGCTGTGTGAGGTTAACTAAATATCCGGGTCAAACATCTTCAACATCGCTGGTAAACCTGTGCATATACTGAACAAAAAGCATAACATTTGACCAAATATTTAGACATCTCAACAGAAGACAGGCCCCTGTTTCCTCTCACTGATATTAAGACGGCGTGCAGCAGGCAGCAAACTTACTGTGAGGCCCGAAATTAGGGGCGCACGCTCCCAACAGCCAGAGAAAACACATGACAGCCTCCAGCCATCCAACACTGACAGTGTGCGGTCTTATTTAATGAACATTTTCTCCATCACAGGTTGTATATAAAACCCAACGGGGAGGCAAAAGCTACCAGGAGACCTGCCATGAGCCCTCATGTTACACTCTTATCCCGTGGAGATGCTGGAAGATCTCACAGCTTGGAGGGCCAACAACAGTCTCTCTGTTCTTCCATTCAGCTCGCTCTCCCCTCCAACTAGCTCATTACAGCATGTCTGCAAACCAAATATGGCACTCATCTGGCCAACACCTGCTCCAAATCCAATCATTAAACCAGCTTGTCTAAATATATCTTACTGGCATGGACCATTTCAATTGCTTAAAGACGTGACTATGAGTCTACTGTGTGTTTAAGGCCTAGTCAGAGCCACTGCTGCCTTGTGTTAGGTTCAACAAAAGCAGTTGGATCTGCGCTCGTGGGAGATGAAAAACCATCAGTATTTCCAGTAAAGGAGATGCCTGGCTCGATATGGCATCACCTGACGTTTAGATTAGTTTCTGCATTGCATAAAAAGTAAACACAAAAAACCAAACTCACCACATTTCCTGCCCATCAGCACCTGTCCTGCCACACAGTGTCCTGGAAGCTCTGCTGGCTGGCCCAGACTCTTGCCAAGCTCGTAGTCAGACCCGGCAAAGTGGAGGTGGAACTGTTCCCGGTTGATGGACTTCCTCAAGGTCCTGATGGTCTTCCTGAGCCTCTTCTCCGAACGTCGGCGCACACAGTTCAGGTCACAGCTCTCTGCTGAGAGAGGCACTTGATACCACAACTGTTTCCACAGCAAAATGTCATTTCCCACGCCTATTGTAATTTCATGCTTGGATGCTCACATGCTTACCTAGACACCACTTCATTCAAGGAAATAAAACAAAAACACCTAAAGAGTCCCAGCCTATAGCCAACGACCACGGCAAAGTCAAAACAGGAGATACTTTAATGTTTTGATGAACAGACAGCAGTGAAAGAAAGATGGAGAGCAACAAGCGAATTTCGCAGGCAGGCAGAGAGGGAGCGCAGAGAGACCAACCTGTTACCTCCTCTAGGTTCACATCCAGCTCAAACTCAGCTGTTATCGAGGAGCCATCCTCCTCGCCGGCCTTCCTACCGTGGCGGCTGCGTGTCCGCTGTCCGGACGAGGTGCAGCGCAGGCTAACGTAGCTGAACTGGACGTTTTCAGTGAAGAGGAACCTGCTATCTGTGGACATGGGAGACAACCATCCCCCCCAACAACACACAACACAACACACACAATCGCACAACTGTTAAAGAAAATCATAGACGGAATGAAAAATATTTTTAAAACACTCCTGGCTTAAACCAATGTAGCTAATTTGATCATTTTTGTCATGTAGACTAAAAAAAGGATAAAAAGGATGTTATGTCCCACTGACAATTTCCTTTATTCGAAACAATTATGTGCCCTTTCAGTGACTGTGAGGGATGTTAAAGACCATGCCGAAACCCTCCGGAGAAGCAAAATAATCCTACAATCGGAACCCTGTTTGATTGATGGCTAGGTCAGACCCAACTGAAAGCCATGCTATGGCTAATTACATCCTCCCCTGTCACTGCCAGACAAAGTGCTACGCTGAGACGTTCAAGACACTCCAAACCACATCACTTTCCCCACAAATTTCTTTCACATTTGCCTTTGGTTTTTGGTTTACTTTGAAGCAGCCTTCAGGTCTGCTTTGTCTTCTAAAGGTTGTGGCTTTAGATGCTGGCAGCTCTCTGTAAACCCAAAATGTTCTTTAACCAGCAACATGAAGGAGCTGTAATTTTAATCCTCATCTATCTGTAATCTAAATCTTGTGTTTGGAGGCGGTGTTATGCCTGTTGTGTGGCAACCTCTGTACCTGAGTTTGCTGAGTTTAAGCTCTCCTTCAGTTTCTCCTGACTTCGCTTCAAGTTGCATTTTGCAGTGCCAGACTTAAACGTGGCTGTGGTCTTAATGCGTGGGACACTGGCCATTTCTGGACCTACAGGACAGAAGAACAGAAAATGATCTACCTCTGAAAATAAGAAAAAACTGAGTTGTTCCTGTTTTGTGTGGCAGAGCGGAAAGATAGATGTAAATCTGTGATGTTTTGTACTTGCCTAAGCAATGCGAGCCGCTGCTGTTCTTTTGTGCGTCAGCCAGGCAGGGCAGAGGCATTCCACAGGTCACCGTGTAGGAATCCTCCGTCCCTGAAAACACACAAGAGGCCGTGACACACAGACCAATACAGACAAAAGTTAGGGCCACAAAAGCCAAGCTAGTGAGAGCAAACAGGCAGCATGTAGGAACAAGAAGAGTCACCCTGCAGATTGTTGCTGACGGCTGTTCACACAACAAGATGTAGAACAACTTGACTTACTGACATATTGCTTTAGCTGTGTTGCATCAAAGGATACCTGACCTGAACTACACCATGCTGTTTGGGTCTCAACACAATGGTATGCTTGACTGAGGTGTGTCAAATCATGTCAACTGACTGCATCAAACATGTTGTAGAAGTCACAGTTCTTATTATTCACTGTACAAATAGGAGCCTTATTGTTTGCGTTGCTTTGTCAGAGCTCTGTGGAAGTCCATTCACCCCTTACATTGTTTAAAACTAACATGTGTGCCAAAAATCAAGTATAAAATGAGTGGTAAAGTCAACAGCTAACTGGATTAGTCAAGATGTTTTGCAGCCTTCCTGCAGCCATGTCCTCACTGAATGACTGCTATTAGTTTTTGTTAATGTTTTGGTGCAATTCCATTTTCGTGTGATTGGAGTTTAAGAAACTTTTGGGGCAGCTGCCCTAACCTATTCTAGCAGTCAGCATCCAGTGCCATACATCCTCTGAATCAGTCTGGATTATTCAAAGTCCAAAAGAAAACTCAACTCAGACAGAACCTCAGAACCTTTTAGATTTCCATATGAATTTTGTCTGTATTTGACCTTTTCTAAGCAAGTTACAGCCATTCATTATAATATTAATCACGGCATTTTGCAGCGAAAAACAGGTGTAATCCTATATTTCATTTACTGACCATGGAGATGTGTGCGAAAAAGCTAAGAGTGTAAATAGAAAAATAATTAACAGATGTTTTTTTGAGGACCGATAAAGACCTTTGAACAGCTGGAAGGCTTTCAAACTAAAGAGGCCACAAATATTTGCCAAGGAAGGCCAAATTGTTGCGCAGTTAACGTTCATCTAAATCTAGATTTGGACATTTTTCGGGACTTTTTATATGCAGAACCTGTGATAAAACTGACTTAAAGCTCTGAATGAGCAGTGTGAACATAGTTATGCTTTTATCCATTTGATGGATAATAACAACAGGAACATATGCAGGAGCGACTAAGAACTAAGTTATTTACTTAAAGTGTGCAGGAGAGCTTTGTTTCATGAGAGTGAAATAAACAAAAACACAAACACATAAAAAGACGATGAAGCTGCAGATGAAGAGATTTTACAATACAGCACAGGTGTTAATAAAGTTTTTGCAAACCTTGAACACTCAACATGAGATTCCGGTAAACAGAACCAAAGTCCTCTGCCTTATTTCTCTCATGGAAATATAGTTAAAACAATCACTGAACAGGTTCTTATTATATCAGGTAATTATGGCAGATAAATCCTGTTATATAGACATCTGGCTCAACCAACTCACCACTGCTGATATGAACTTGGGACTGGCACGTCAGGAAGCAGCGGTCCCCACCCGCCTGCTTACTACAGTTCAGGGTAGGTTTAGAGGGGGGGGTTGCAGCTGGCAAACCCTCTGCCTCTAGATAGAAACAGCAATAAAACTCCAAGGTAAAATAAGGAACAACCTTTGTTTGTAACAAGGAGCAAGAGTCACATGAAGATGAGACATAAAACATCCTAAAACATCATTGTCGCATTTTGGATGTTTTACACAAGCACAAGAAAACCAGGTGACAGAGAATTGAAGAGAAAAAAGAGAGCAGAATTCAAAGTATCTCCTGTTTTTGTCCCCCAAATTTTAGTCCTAAACGTGGGATGTCACACAATTTCCAAGGACAACAGTACTCAACAGATGAGCCAGATGAGGCATCGCCTTACCAGTACAGTCCTTTTTGTTCCAGTGAAGCTTATAGCCTGGATGGCAAAAGCACTCAAATCCACCCAAGGTGTTCTCACAACCATGCTCACAACCGCCATTGTTCACACTGCATTCATTTATATCTGAGATGAAAAGGGAAAAACATTATTATAAATACAGGGTTCATTTTTTCCAACACATCAGTGAGCAAGTTCTCACTGTTGTATGCTTTTTGGCAAACAACCCTCTAAATTGAGCATCTCGTGTATCTCCCTTCACCTGATGTAGACTCACCTCCACAGTGGGCCAGTCCATACATGGTGTAGCCTTTGTTGCACAGACACTGAAAACCACCAGGGGAGTTCACACATGTGTGATCACATGTCCGCTCAAAAAAACACTCATCTATATCTGTAATCAGAATCAGATGACATAATAGCAGGGCAGTCAGTTGCAAAATCATTTGGGAGGGATTTCCCACCATCAGACACATTTGATCCTGAATTTTCCAACTCCGTGAAATGTAACGTGTACAGTGTGCTTCATCAGGTTAAATAGTATTGTCTTTAGGGTGTAAAAATAGATAAAAAGAAGGCAGTGTTTCATTGAGATGCTTTAAATGTAACCATATTTGCGTCATAACAGAGTGCATAAAACCATAGACTGCAATCCAAAGGTTAACAAAAGTGTAGGCCTGTCACTGAAAACCAATACACACAAAACAAAGTGACAGGTCTTTTAACACACAATATATAAATGAAAAACAGCTCAATCCCAAGTCCCGGTGAAGTATAAATGTTTTCTGATCAGTTAAGTATGAAATACCAGACTTTTTTATCTGCAATTTCAATCATGCAACTTCATAGTCACAAAATTAAAAGTCAGGACTTTTAAACTCATAAGACAGGTTCTACAAAAAAGCAACTGACATCACAAATGTCTGCTAGTGTTGTGTTGACTGTGCAGCGTTTGAATGAGCAATACAAGATCCGTTCCTACCTTGACAAGAGCGTTCATCTGTCAGCAGCTTGAAGCCTTTTCTGCAGTTACACTCAAAGCTGCCGATGGTGTTCCTGCAGAAGTGCTCGCAACCGCCATTGTGATGCTCACACTCGTCAATATCTGTGGAAACAGGTGAGATCACGGCACTTTAAAAAGACTTTCTATACAATTCCACTGAGATAAATCATAGTTTCAATGAGAAGGGGTTTTTTTTGTGGACAGACAGTCTGACCTTTGCATGTTTTTCCATCCGGCTGCAGTGTGAAGCCAATAGGGCAGCTGCAGCGCACACCTGTGGATGTGTCCTTACAGGTGCAGTCGCACCCCCCATTGTTCACCGCACAGGTTTCTAAAATTACACAATGTGAATGTATATGAATGGCCTTCCACGTTGTGAAAAATGCTGTTATTCCTCAATGTGAGATATTTTCTGAACACTGTGCCCTTAAAACACCTGGGCTAAAGAAACAATGTATTTTTTATAAATGTACTGTTTCTTTAATAGAATTTGAATTGTTGTCCAAACTGTTTTCAACACTTTAGGCCATAAAAATATAGATAACATAAAAAGTAATTATTACTGTTTTAAACACAGATAAATAAAGCTCTAATGCAGACTTGTTCAACAGGCCACCTGTGGGCTTTGATTATCGTTGTAATAGGCAAAGTTGCCTAATTCATTAGTTATGTCTGTGGAGGAGCACACAAATACACTTTCATTAAACAGTTTCAACCCAGGTTGTTTAAGCAGAGGGAATTTACAAGAATCAACTTGATAACAAACTTCTAAGACAAAAAAAGGTGCTTGTTTTTTTCCGGCCCTTTTGTATATTTAATGTTTCTTTTTCAATCGTAAGACTGCTCCAATAGACCAAGCCTAACCCTTACCAAAGAAGAGAAAAAAGTTGTCATAAAAAAGTTGTTGAGTAGGCCTGCTCTAATGCATAGTTTTTATTGTGCACAGCTGAATGTATGGATGTAGAGTACACCCCTACACAGGTTAGGTACATCTAATCTTACCATAACAACATGTATTATTAATAACACAGCACAAGACTTGTACTTGGTAAAGTGCCAAAGATATAATGTTTTACATGTATCGAGTGACCCAAAATCACACAACTGATAAATACTAGCTATACAAGAAAAGATTCACACTCTGCTCTTCCCAAATGGAAGGAAAACGTGAAATGTACCACACTGTCACAAATGCATATCTTCTACGGGGGAAACCGGGGCGAGACAGCGAGTGCCTGGTCATTTCACAGTTTGCTTAAAAGTCCAAGGAATGCATCGGTTTACTAGACATTAGTTCTCTCTCCTGAGTGGTTCCTGGCAGCGCACTGTCAGCCATAACACAAACTCGGGCTGTCAGCCTGTGAATGTAGAAGTGAGATTATTACCCATTAACAATCTTCGTTTCACTCGTTTGTCCACCTCTGTGAAAGACGTGGCATTGTGGTCTGACGACTCGGTGGTGGCTTCATCTCGCTCTGTGACACACAAAACTAATCATCAATAGAGTAAGAACTGACACACACAGTCACTACATTTACAAGCAGCGTGACTACAGCTCTGGGTGTTTGCGTTGGTCCCTTTCAGTAAGCAGATGCATGTTTACACTTGAGATATTCAGCTTGTAGTGGCTTGGTGTGAGCCAGATAACACACCAGATCAGCAAAGTGAATCTCGAGACAACATCGCAATGATACGCCTGGACCTCACAGACATTGCTGCTGTTGAAGGGAGAGATATTACTCAATATCTGATCCTTATCCTTCATAACCATTATGTGAAAAAATGCACACAGCCCAACAGGATAACTGACACAGAGATGTTTCCAGTTGCTCTGTTTTTTTTCCCCGTTTCATCAAGATTGCCTTTGTAACAGTAAAGAAACAAAGTCCAAGCCGCTCCTGGAATGTGCAGCTGATATGTATTTTTGTTATTTTCTGAACAGAAATTACATTAAAAACAAGAACCAAAAAACATAAATAAGACGTGTATCAGCCTCATTCTGTTTATACATTCTGTATGTAAAAAACATTTTAAAAAATGAGTTTCAAGTAACTGAACTACAAGTAGCTCAGGATGAGATATGGCTATACCCTCAAAGAGAATTACAATATTTTAAAAGGGGAGCTGTAAAAATGGATGTGAGTATAAATATAAGAAAACGATATAAATGTAGAGAGTATTAGTGCACAACATACAAACGTCTGAGTGCACCATCGTGTCTTACATGTCAAGCAACAACTCAGTCTACAAACAGTGTGCTTACCTACACACGACCGCTTGTCAGGTTGCAGCGTGTACCTGACGTGACACCTGCATATGGGGCCGTTCTCTGTGTCCTCACAGGTGTGCTGGCAGCCTCCGTTGCCGTGGTTACAAGTTACTACAGGGTCAACAACATGCAACCATGAGACATTAAATCAGTGCAATGTTTAAAGCCAGCTGTGTGTGTGTGTGACTCTTAGGTAGGCGTGTAGTGTGAAGTCAGCTTCATGCTGTTGAGCACGTACAGATGCAGCCTCTCTGGTTCCTGGCCAGCTCGAACCCTGGACGACACTCACAGGCCACACCCCCTTTGGGTGTCTCTTTGCAGATGTGGGCGCAGCCGTGCTCCTTATTCATACAGTTGAGGCCCTCTGGGATAGAAAGAGGGCGAGAGGTACACAATGAAACTCTCCTACAGTGACTGACCGGCTACACACAAAGGCACACATACTAAGAGATTAGTCTGGCATCCTCAAAGACACTGATTGTTCTCACGCCTTACACAATCCAAAAGCATCGACCGCTATTTTATCTTAAGCACTTCCAGAGAGGAACAGAAAGTCGATTAAAAGTTCATTTCCTGTAAAAAAAAAACAAAAAAAAACTCTGCTAGTATTTACAACATACTAAATAATGCTCTCTAGCGCAAAAATCCGATGAGTTGAAGCACCATTTATATAGATGGTCACAGCTGAGTAGACAGGTCCACAGGATTTAAAAGGATTGTCAGGAACCAATGGAGTGGAAAGTACTTGCATTTAAGTTGACTTCAGTGAAGAAGACAAAACAAAGGCACAGACTAATCTGTGACATAGACCACGTAGACCTGAGTATTGCAGTTATTAACTCATTTTGTTCTCAGGGACATAGAGATCCTTTTCCCACAGCATGGTGCTGCTGCAGATAAAAGCTCAGTGACGGGAGCCAGCTTGAACCTGTCATCCCTCATTGTGCCGTCAATCTTAGATTTGTATGTGAATATTAGAACATGTTATACATAATTCTCTGTTTTACACAGCTTAATGCAATTAGCAGACATAAGCATTCGCAAACAACAACGCGTAAGACAAACTGATAAACTGTTTTATAAATTTCACTTCCTCCAGACATTTTAAATAACATTTAAATTTGAATATCAGGTGCAGACACGGGCATGGCTGCTGTTTACAGAAAAGTGTGCATGTTGTACACTCACCCACAGAGCGGTGGATGCATGTGTGCTGGTTGTCACTGAGGAAGAAGCCCTCTTTGCAGCGGCACTCGTAGCTGCCCATGGTATTGACACAAGTGTGTTGGCACCCACCATTGTTGAACTTGCATTCATCCACATCTACAGGACAGTGGATTAATTGCATTGATTAACAGTGTTTACTGAACTCTGGGAAAACTATGTTTTATATTCACAAATTAACGTTGAACTTATGTTAATCAAATAAGGCTGTTTTCTGCAGTGTTTATAAACACTGTACATGAAAATAAAGCTTTTTTCAAATCAAATTTCAGACATAAATATTTATAAATCTTTCAAATACTGCATGAACAAAACCAAAACTGTTTGTATGAGGCTTCATTTGAAAAGTTAGGGTTCAAGAAAAGACATCTGAGTGAGTGTGAGAAACTTCACATGCAGCCCACACAAAAATGAAATCTTCACAATTAGAGCCAATGATTCAAGCTCTCCATCTATCATAAAAGCTTATTTACTGAGAGGTTTAAAGCTGAGCTTACCTAGACAGTTGTGTCCATCATGTGCCAAATTGAATCCGTCATAACAAGTGCAGCGGTAGTTGCCTGGTATATTGTTGCACTCATGTACACAGCCACCATTATACTCCAAGTCGCATTCATCAATGTCTGTAAAGTAACACCACATATATGAAACTAACTACTCATCAGAAAGTTACAATGTAAAATGTTATTCTTTAGCAGTAAGAAAAGAACTGGGATGCATTAGGAGGATATATAGCTTGTATATTAATTTCTTTTATGGAGGAATAAGATTTAAAAGAGAAAATTCTAGGAATTTAGAAAAGATGCCACAATCGATAAAAGAAAGTTATTATACGGTAATTACAAACTGTTATTCGGTTTTACAAACAACCTTTTCAAAACATGAGGCTAAACATACAAACGATATGATCATACTTTGACAATGTGGTGGTTTTGGTGAGCAGATATGAATGTGAAACAAACAGCTCAACAAAAAGGAGACACGTTACCTTCGCAGTGTTTTCCATCTCCTTTAAAGCCTGCTTTACACGTGCACTTGTATGAGCCTTGGGTAGTCTGACAAATAGCATCAATGTGACAGCCATCACTTCCCTCTGCACATGGATCTGCTGAAATCCATATGGGTCTTATATTTCATGATTACCAAAACACATTCACATAGTTTAATTATTCAAATAGTACGACATTTAACATATATGCTTTCTAAGTGTCATGTCTTGTAAGAATGTACTAAAGATGGTGAGCAAAAGAACTCTGATTTAACTCACAAACACTCAAAAAATAAACCTTCCATACTAATTGTAGCCTACAGCAGGTCATTTTAAAGATCTAATGAAAACTAACCTGAAGTTAATAAGTTAAAAAACAAAACTTGTTTTAAAAACTAAGGAGCACATCATTTCCCCACCTAAACAGTTATTTGTATAAAGCTGCACATATACAAACTAATAGAAAAAGTTAAAATCACCACTCGGGAAACTACAAGAGCGCACTCCTGAAAGCGTGCGTAAAAGTAGCACTCTCCACGACTGGAAAACACAACACACAGACACACACATGCACACACACACATGCACACACACTCAGTACAGTCCCACCTCGAATCTCTGGAAGCGCTGTGTTTTGGCGACTATTTAACAAGAGCAAAAACAAACAAAAGTCCCTTGCAGCCCAAATAGCTCCCATGGTGATATGATCCAAGTTTAGAGGTCTTCTCAAAAGGACGCGTACGCACTGAAGTCGTGACCGAGCGTCCGCCTCATTTTCATTCTAGCCTGTCAATCTGCTTCACAAGGGGCTTTTGAAAAGAGAAAGGAGTGAGTAAGTGAGTGAGTGTGTGTGTGTGTGTGTGTGTGTCTGTGTGTGTGTGTGTGTGTTGCCGCGAGCGAGAATGAGAGGGTGCGTGCGCGTACACATTAGAGTGGAAAAAAAGGCTTTTGAAGAGGGGCGTCAAGTCGGTCAGATAGCCAGTGCACAACCGGAAGTTGGGAGACTTTGCGTAAAACATTACAACTTCATCGCACTGAAAAGGGTTTTATTCTGAAAGCTTTAGTCGGATTTCCTTTTGTGAACCTGACATAATTGAGTTAATTTAAAGACTCAGCTCTGTAAACATGGCCTTTGGTGTATGTATTAAAGTCTACTATGGCAAACACCGGTGAAAAAAAGACCAAAAACACATAACACAACCTCATATCATGCCGTTAATGGCGTCTGGTTAGCTCATAGCTAACTTCTAGCTAACTAGCTAGTCCGAGGAGCGTAATTACCGTTAGCCAAACAACATGGTTGCTAGGCAACACACGTTTATCGGTTCTATAACGGCTCCGAAAGCGACTCAGCCACAGAAAACTTTTTGTTTTGTTCATTTTGTCAGTCATATAACATGACACTATGAAGGAAATGACGAATTTCTCAGTGAACACATACACAACGAAAAACAGCATTACACAATGAAGAACGCCGTATTTCCCTCCTAAAAAGTTAGATTTTGTTGCCTTTAAAATCTTCTTAATAGAAGCGGTGACACATGACGTTACCTTCCCAAGTTACTCCCAAAGCAGTCAAAGGTCTTCAACATGACTCATTTATGTCCTACCTTAGTGTTTCCATGCATATTAGTGGTGCTTTTATATAGATAAAAACAGGTTCCATACTTGAACCACCTAACATTAAGCTAATTATGTGATTAACCAAATTCGGAGGTTCTTATCCTTCTCTACTTAAAAAGCTGTTATCAAAATGGCCCCTCCGATTGTCCAATTTGGTTTTAATTGTTAAGAAAAACTGTTTAGACTCACACATGTTAAGTTATATAACTTCTACCATTTAAGTTGGAGATTGGGGGGGGGGGGGGGCATGTATGCTTACAGCTCAATACAGTATATACATATATATATATATTTATTTATTTTTTAAATATGATAAGAACTTGCAAAGTAGCAATACACACGAGTTCCTACTCGGGTCACATAATTTAGCGTAACACCCATAAATCAATTCAATGCTATAACAGCAAATAAAAGACGCATGTAATGTCAGCCACACCAGTGTCTCAAATGTTCATTACATCCTTGTATGTAGCTCGTGTACACCACCTACAGGCTCCAACAAATATCACAAGCACACTTTTCTTTCAATTCTTTTATTACAATACAGATCTACTTTGTGGTACAGTATACAAAAAAGCATTAAAAACATCTACATTGCATGTTCAAAGGAAGTGCACAAAATTAATACCAGACTTTCTGAAAGGCTCTACACCAATTATCAAAACTTCAGTAAAAAAAAAAAAAAAAGTTTTGCAATAAATAAATATAAATTACGTGATAATCATAATGAAAAGGTCAGGTAATTCATTAAGGCACATCTCACATCCCAAAATGTACCTCGCAAAACAAAAACAAAAAAAATATATGGCGACTCCCTCAGGACAAAAACAAGCTTATTTTCCCAGCTGAAAAAGGGAGCAGCATTTCTCCTTTTAATTAGAATCATTAAACATGTTCAGCTTTTAACTACCCTGCCGCAGAAATATTTATATATTAAGCAACTTTATGGAGCATTGCCTGTCAATTCATGAAGTGTGTGATTGGTTACAGAAATGTAACAAAAAGAAAAAACAACCGTTGTCACTGCAGTAATAATTTGAGACAGTATGCACCGTGGCTAAAACTGTGCAAACTGAGCATTATGTTAACATAAGAAACATCATGAGACAATTGTGAATTGTGAGTAGGAAAGTGTAAAATTATTGCTGAAATATCAGATGCTTTTTACAAGCCAATTTGGTTGAAGAAGGATCCATTACTTTGCACTTTATTAGCGAAAGTGACAGAAACCCCCAGAGCACTTCTCACATTCAAAACGTCTGCATAGTTTGAACTTTGACAATTGCTTCTGAAGATAAATCACAACAATGACAATCACAAACACATTTTCTCTAACAGCACTTCTTTGCCAAAAATGTAGCATAACCATTAAACATGTCACATGATTCCTGTGTGTTCAGCTTCTGACCATTGCAAGCCATTAGCAATCAAACCTAAGGAATATTGCAGCACTTAAGCATATAGCTTTCCCTGCAGTTTACACATATTTCCAAACATAGCATAGGCTACAGCTTTGCATGCCTGTAGAGAAATACCTTTGAGAAAATTAGATGTCATAATGTGCTAAAACTTAACTGGCTTAGCGTAAAAGTACACATTTCAGCACCGTTCAGACACTCAAATTTCTAATGTTTACAGAAGTAGTGGTTTGCCATTCTGTAATTTTAAAAAGGTTTGGATGTACCAAGAGCCAAAACACTGTGTATTTACAAAATTCATATTAAAAACATTTGCTTTACAACATGCATTGTCATTTCATTGGAGGCTGTACAAAAGAAATAAATAAATCACTTTTGTCATTCCAGAGAGCAGAGGAATGTACTGCATGCATGGAGTGTTTTAAACTTCTGGCATGCTTAAGCTGTGAATATGTCAGATTATACACACATTAAAAGCTCATTACGTTCATTGAGAACAGTTGTACTAATGGTCCCTGGTGTAACCAATTTGTGCACTAAAAGACCCTACAGACTCATACTTTTGGACAGATAAGACAAAACATTGCAGCCTCATGTTGGAGAGTCTCTCTCACACACACACACAAACATACGCCCATGCACGCACACACAAAAAAGCTGTTATTAGAATAGCTGGTGTCTTTCATATGCACACTTGGAAAAATTATGAAAAAATAGAACAGTCTTGATATGTACGAAAAAGTGACAATATTCTCACAAACGTTGATCAATACAAAATAAACAAAAATAATTCAGAATCAGAAACGGAGCCTTAACAAAATTTTCTTCCTCATCCTATAAATAACACTAATGCCCTTAAGATTTTTTTTTTTCCATTTTTTTTTCTCCTTTCTATAAAAAAGAAAATCAACTCTATACAAAATTTTTAAAAATACCCATATAAAAAGTAATATTACAAAAGAAAGGAAACATCTAACTAACAGATATAGTTGGAGTGGAATTGGGGAGGTCTGCCACTGGAGACAAATCCAGGCGGGGATGCCTTGGATAACCCTACAGGGGGATTCAATAAAAGCAATCACCAGCTTTCTTTCACATCTTCTGGAAGTTGTGGTGGAAGTGTGTCTGGAAGGTGTGCGGCCACTTGCGTGGATGCCAGCGTCTTCTGTTTTTTGGAACTGCAGCAGGGCTTGAAAAGTCGGGGATCAATAATCACCTCTCCGAACCGGCCCTTATAGACAATCCCACAGCACACCTTTTGCCTAAAATGAAAACAAAAATGCTTTATCATATGAAGAAAAAAAAAAAGCAATCCCAAGAGTTTAATAAATTTATCCCACAAACAGCAGTCGCTTACCTTTTCCAGTACAAACGATCCAAGAAGGAGAAGATGGAGGGAGTCGTGCGTCTTTGTTTGGACTCGATGTCTGAGCCATCGTCTGACTGGTTGCTGTAACTGGGTGACTGCGCAGGAGACACACTGGAGGTCGTACTGTGGGCATCTGAATCTGCTTGGAAAACAAAATAAATACTTAAACATTGACATCAGATTGATGTCAGCAGGTGTTATATGTGGTGTAATATTTGGGGGTGGGGGGGGGGGGGGGGTGATCTGGTATTTTTCATCAAGATGTATGCAACACATTTTTATGAACATGGGCTATTTAATTGAATGCACTGAATCCAATGCACGCCTTAGCACACCAACCTTAAATTACACTACTCAAAATTAATTTAGGGATATTGGGATATTTTATTGTTTTACTTGATTGTTTATTCTGTGACATCTGAATTTTTATTTTGCGTTTTGAGAATATTTTTGGCCGAAAAAAATAATGCAACACACATCATTAGGCTTATTAGATATCCATGCACACGCATTTACACAACCATATCCTAATACCCCTTACTAATTTTGAGTAGCGCATGCCTGCTCTAACAACAAGAGCCACAAGATGCTGCTATACAGTACATTTTTAATTAGCCTGTCAGTTTAGGCTGAGAACCCAACCCATCCCGACAGTTAAACTGCATGCATCGTCTGACCATGATATTGGGCACTTAAGTCACCATTTTAATCAAATCGTCTGGCATTCTAATATCTTTTAACAACTTACTTTGTCTCTTTAACTTGTGGAGCTTCTTAAGCTTGCTTTTCTTCTTCCCATCACTGTTCTTCATCTTCTTGGGTTTTGTCACCTTGAAGCCTGGTCCAGCTCTGGCATCCACCACCTGAGTCAGGTCACAAGTCATGTCAACTGAAGGCTCACAATAAATAAGAAAAGATTCTCGCTGTGTTGTCTGACATCACTTACATGGTTCCAGTTCTTCTTGGAGCCATTAGGTAGCTTCTTCCACCTCTTCACCAGTAACACACAGGCATTGCAAATGTCTCCAACACGATCCTCTGACAGCCTTAAAAAATCATAAACGGAGCAGGCAAACACAGTGGGAGGTTTAACACCTGGTGCATTAGTTTAATCTCAATTCACATGCACACAAGCAAAAAACAGAGTTTAACACTGTACGAAATGCACAACATGAATGAATGGAAGCTCTTACCCAAAACAGAGCCTGAACGTCTCCTCATATCGGCTGCTGTCTGTGAAACGTGAACTGGAGGACTTGGTCTTGCAGATGCAACAGCCGTCGTTACTCCGGTAGATCTTTGACTTATGAAAGCCAAACATAGTCTATTTGTTGGTCAGTGTTGTGGCAAAAAAAATCTGAAAACGGAAAACAAAAGATCAGGAATTGTCTCAGTCCTCGTGATGAGCGCCGTGGATGTCTGCAGACAGTTGTGCTTTCTACTACGGAGAGGGGGGCGGTCCCTGAACGCATTTACACACATACATACACAATCCAGTCTTAACCCATCATTTTAATACATTTCTGCATGAAACTCATCCATTAGATAGACGTTTAATCCATTAAACTGAGCAAACAAGTTTAAAAAAAAAGCTTAACTAACCTGTTTAAAACGTCAAAACCCGAGTAACGTTATGTTTTGTATTTAAAAGCCAAGTCGCGGGAACACCAAAACAACAAAAAACAGACATCACGCTGACGTTAAAACATGATGTTATAGGTTGATTTGGAAAAGAAGCACAGTCTTCAAACATAAAGGATGTTCATAGCTAGTTTTGACGTAAAAAGCGACCGCGTGAGGCTCTCAAACTTTCAAACACTTAGCACGGTTGAACGTAGGTCAATCACAGATACGTTACACCCACAACATAGCGTTTTACCATCGTTAACTGACGCAAATGTTACTTTCCTGAACGCTTGTTAATACCTTGTAAACTTTGTGAATTTGCAAGTACAACACAATACATGTATTTGAAGCGAGGCGTTGTTCAACCATAGACTTGTTTGCAGCCAATACTCGAAACAAAAAGCGGGCAGGAGCGCTTTCTGAAGTCAAGAAACAAAAAGCTACCGGGCTATTCGAAGAATTATGTTAAACACGCTTGTTTTAAAAAACACAACTATCAACTTGGTGCCATTCGTTTGTGTTGTCACATTTGGAATACAATACGAAAAGTTGCGATGAACCCGTCCTTCCCTTTAAATTTTAACTTTTGCCCGCTAGAGCGCCAAATATGGCTCATTGTTGTTAGCTGTTAGCATGCTAGCTAGCCGACGCTGCTACCATTACCACGCCACGCTCTCGTACACTTCCACGTTATCCCATTGTCGAGTCGCTCCGTCTTTGTACATTTAGCTCGCAACAACTGGAAACGAACACGTCAGGTTAAGATCACCGCACGTTACGATCAGTCTAACGCCACAAAACAAATCCCTAAAATTCCACAAATGTAATTTCTTTACAAGAGAAATAACGATGTACTTACTGAACAAAAACTTTGAATCTTCGCCGTATTCTTTTGACGCACTGCGCATGCTCCTACTACTAATGCATACAGCTGTTCATTAGAATATGATTTGCATAAAAAGCAGGAATGAAAGGGCTGAGCGTACAATGACCATATAAGGAGTGCAGCCGTTGAGTTTGAACCTGATTCGACCAATCGCTGCCGCCCTCGCGTGCGCTCCAGAAGATATGAATGATGGGAGGCGTAGTGAAAGAGCGGGAGATCGCCACACCGTCACAGTTGTTAACGGCCTTCTTTTCAAACTCAAAGTCCCAGAATCCACCTGGCTCAAGGCTTTAAAGAAAAACAGCTATGTGACATGGCGCGAAGAGTTTGTTGACATTTTCTCAGCTGAGAAAGCACATCCAGCTTGGAGTATAAATCTGTCCATGACCCGCTTGTCAATGCTTATACGGTTACGTTTCAATTATAATAAAATTAGTTATATATATTAGGACATTTTGTGTTTGATAAACACAAAGTAAATCTAAAGCGGGCAAAATAAGGCATAACATAGACTCATTTCAACTAACACTTAATTTCATTTTCTATTGATCTGCATATTACATATGTTTAAAAAGTAATTTGATCCAAAAAATGTGAAAAAAATCCCCATTTCCCCAAAAACATGTTCACATAGTGGCGAAAGTAAAGATATTGTGTTAAAATATGAATAGTACTTGAGTACCAGTATCTGATATTAACCACTATATTCAAGTATCAAACATCATTTTCTGGTATAAACCCACGTATCAAAAGAAGACCTACAAGTAAAAGTACATTGTGCATATGTTTACATGTACACTGTATACTGTGGGTCGACTGATTATTATATCTGATAAAAATGTATAATGTTGTCTTTTTATAAAATAATATAATGTTGTCTTTTTGTTGTCGTCTTAAACCGATTGCTGATGAACTAATTATCAGTTATCAAATAAATGTAGGGGAGTAAAACTACATTATTTTCCTCCAAAATGAAGTGGAGTGGCAGTATAAAGTAGCAGAAAATGCGTTAGTACATTACTTGAGTAAATGTATTTAGTTACATTCCAACACTGCTAACCATAGTCCAGAGGCCAAAGGTAAAGTAAATGTTCACACTTAAGAAGCTTAAGTTGTTTTTCAAAGTGAACTACATTTTCTTTGCTGAACATATAAATATATTAATGAATAACTGTAAACTCTGATACAATTAAATCCACTTTAATGCATTACAGATGCTTTATTCTTAATATATTTTTACACTGTACACTGTTGCTCACTTAGTAAACACTACATTACACAGCTATGTCAATAAATGTACAACAGTACTGGAAAACAAAAATATATATCTCCCAAGATGCTCATGTGTGGGTCGTACACAGACGAGTACAACACAGTCATTCCAGACGTTGTTGGCACAGAAAAAACAGTCCTTCACATATCAAATCTCTTGTTCTGCACTGCTAAGTTCAATGTATGTAACAGAGGAGGGCCAGGTAACACCTCAAGACAGCCTGATATTGAGAGACCAGGGGGCTGAATTTTCTCTCTTGTGGATATTGCATAGCAAGAAACCATGATGACAAAATCAGGAAGGGGGGAACAAGATGTCCTTTTGCCTCCTCACACAGGAAGCAGGGGATCATCCTTTATCACGAGGAGTCTACACAGATCATCACACTGTTGTTGTTCAGAGAAGAGGATAGATGTAGTGTAAGGGCTGGGGTGGCGGTAGGGGAAAGGGCTGGTTGGAGGTATTTACATGAAGGCTGTAATTGTGATCCACTTTGCACAGAAAGCCGGGAGGACAAACCAAAGACTCTGAGTATTTTTCTCTATGCAACTGAATGTACTGTCCGTCACTGGATACAGGCTTGTGCCACAAAGTCTTATTATCATGCAAGAAGGGTCATTTTCTCTGCTAAAGGTATTCCATGTAAAGATCTGCATACTAGTACATTTCCCAGGGAAAGGGCAGAATGTAACAGCCTTTTTTATTTCTGTGTAGGTGAATCATCGTCCACACTACAAACCCCCTGTCATACACATACTTATAAAGCATACTTCTACATCATTTGCTTTAAGCTCTGCGTAATGACAATGGAATCTGAGTTGACAACAGAGCAAGCAACTTGACTGATTTAACAAAATAATACTGTTTTATCTCTGAAAATATATTAACAGTTTTGATCCTCACTTTCCCTTAAATATAGCCATTGTCAGCAGTTCATGATAACAATGAAAATATTTAGCTTTCAATAGAACATTATAGCACAAGTAGGTCAATAAATGTGAAAATCATGGTTCATAATAGAAAACATATTTTTAACATCTAATGGCAACATCATTGAGGATAAAAATAACAACGTATCTTGAAAGGCTCATTGCACTTAATATATGGCAAATGTAACAGTAGCTTTAATATAAGCCAGAAAAAGTCCTTTTGTTCAAGTCAGTTCCTGCATATAAAAGGTTCAGTTATTCTTTTTCCGTGGTCCCCAGCGATCTTCCCGGTCAGGTACAACTGATGTGAAGTGGGTTCAGTTTAGATCCCAACACCTTTGACAAGCGAAGCCTCTAGGGTGATGTTGAACTCCTGCAGAGTCTGTAGTACTCTGATCAGAGAGTTTACCAATGAGCGGTCTTTTATCAGTGCAGTCTCCTCGTACATCTGAGTGGTGATTGGACAGTCTGCGAGCAGAGCGATCCAGTGATGCAGCAAATGGTCCCTGAGAGAAGAAGAAAACACAGACACAAGTGGCATCAACACAACATCAAATCCCTACATTTGAAAAGAGGAAGAATGAAAACTTGCTCTCTTATCAACATTGTTGCCAATCAATTTTCTCTCAAACTAATATTTGCTAAATTACTTGTTGCACTACTACTATTTTGTATAAAAGAGTCATGAATAGAACATAAAGGATATAAACGCAGTTGCCCATTGACATAAGAATCACTGCATTATTATATACACTTACTGTAAAAGCAAAGCCACAAACACTCTTCAGCTTTGAGGAAGAACTGGAGGAAACCAATAAAATATCTGATACTTCAAGAATCCTCTAAGGAGAGATCATTTTTCACTAGACTCCTTTCAGGTCAGGATGCAGGGTCAGATATAGAGCATTGCATCAGCTTCTGTTTGGGATTCAGTGTCTTAACCAGACAGTTCAGCAGGAAGGATTGATTTGTGTCCTCGGGGCTTTAACTTGATCTATGGTTGTACGCTGAAGGAATACTATGCAGTGGTTTGTAGCCCCCCAGCCTATGACAGTGTGCGGGAACAAAAGTGTAGCAACCAGGTTACATTATTGTCTCTTTCTCTCTCCTCTGCTCTCTGTCTCTGTTGGATGTATAAAGAGCTGCAGGTCTGTGTGCCTATATGAGTGATGGCGGGGCTGAGCTAAACACACACACAGACAGGCAGAGCAGAGTGGCAAACAACGGACAAGACGAGGCGTGCGCTTTGGCTACATTCATACAAAATCTGAAAGGCTGTGTGGCGGTGTGTCTATTTGTTTTTACTAGAACATAACCGCCACCAACGCCAATCTTTTCAACTTTGAAGGGTGTGCTTACAAACAGCAACCAACAAATCCTGCATAGTGTGCCTTTAACAGCTTATGATGAAAATACAGAGAATAAGCACATTGCCACAGCAGACTCGTCTGGAGGTTAGTAAGTGTTGGCGGCCTACCTTGCACCCAGACAGACGAGCATCTGAAACTTCCCATCCTTGCCGATGTTTCGGGACGTGTTGTTGATGGCGCGCATAAAGCGGCAGAAGTGGCGCACTCTGGTTTGCCAGTTTTCATCCGGAGTAGCCTCCCGCTGCTCAGCACTTTCAAAGTACACTTGTGACTTCTCTGTTTAAGCAAAAAAAAATCAAAAAATAAATCAAAAAGCAGTCATTAATTGATTATACAGTAATATGAAAATCTGTTTCAGACAGACCCACCACCGTCTGATAAAAATTCCAGTCCAAAGTCAAAATATTTAGATTCTGGTGGAATATCACTTTGAGAGCTGAGGTAGTTTAAGATGGTAATGATATTAAGTCTTTACCCAAGAAGTCCCAGATGAAGACATTCTTAAAGAGTCGGGGTGATTTGAAACCATGCTGGAAAACTTGCTCCAGAGCCCAGACGAGGCCATACTCCCCACAGAGGAGAAGGGTCAGGCTGCCTCTCTGTGAAGAGCAAAAACAACAGGAAAATGCATTTAGTTAGAAGTGATTATGAGGCTTGAGGACAATTAAAAGGAGGACTTTCTAGGTATAGCTCTCAACAGCTTCTCAGATCCACTCATCCCATTGAAAAAACAAATATACTTCCCAGTATGTTGAAGAGAAACCTGACTAACTGGACACAGCCATCTCGAACAGGTGTCTAATGAATCATTATAATACATAACAGCATTCAAGTTTACTGAATGTTATTTTTAGAGATCCTGGAGAAATTTTTTTGTAGGACAATTTGTACTCTTAGCAGCCACTTTACATGGTTAATGTCAGTACTGTAAAGAGGTGAAGCAGAGGTGGAGGGGATTTCCCTGTCATAAGAAAATCCTTTGTACTGAGCTGAACAAGCAATGATTCCTACAACCTGTAATCAACAGATAAGCTACTATGCACTTTACAAATCTTCAATAGGGATCTCCTTTGATTTGGAAACATCATTCCCTGTGCGTTAATAAGTAATAATTAGCAGTGTTGGTGCTTAAAATCAGTGCATCCGAATCAGAGACAATAACGGGCATCATTCCAGGGCACAAAAACTGATCAAGAATAATATAAATGTCTGAAAATCAACAAGAATTCTGCTTTAATATGTTTTAACACTATGAATTAAACCACAGAGCCCACAGCTACACTGAGGGGCTCTTGGGGACCACCAGAGCAGAAAGCTGCTATTCCTCATTTGCAATGAATAATAGAACCACATGTCGGGGCCTGTCTAGACTGCCGTCTCTCACCTCCTTCTCCGGCTTGTGGAAGTGTTTCACAATCCCATTGATGGCCTCTCCCACTCCCTCCTGGATCTGACCTGTGTTTAGCTCTGTAGAGAAGAAAAAGGCAAACAAAGATTCTGTAAGACAATACAAGCACAAAGGGAGGAAAAATCCCCATCCAGGTTTTATCTATTTGTCATTCGGATTTTGCAATCATGCATTTTAATTTTAAGCAGTCAAGGTATTAATAACAAAGCTTCAAGTATCAGTGAGTACAAAATGTTTCTAATATCAGCTAGAATATAACAAAATCCACACACGCCTATAACGTAGGGCTTCTGGTTACGTGGTTTTGAGTAACTTACTTGGTTTGCTGTTTGGCGAGATGGTAACAAACCTCCTCATCATCCCCGGGGACTGCTGCATCGGGGGCGTGCGGCACATCCTCTCATCGTTCTCAGTGCTGGGAGTCATCAGCTCTCCCACCAGGATCCTCTCCAGACTGCCGTCATCCACACCCTTCCCCAACCACCGGCCACACGGAAACCTGCACAAATGAAACACGTTTTGTACATTTTTTCAGAGACATGAGGTTAAAACAACACTGCAGCAGGTACATTTCCCCTTAGAGGATGTGCTCACTTGTAAGTGTGCCCCGTGATCTCGTTGCGGACCATGACACACTCCACCAGCCACTTTGCGTAGAGCCCTGTGTTGTCATGACCCATCTGCACTGTGGTCAGCTTGCCCAGGTTCTGACACTAAGAGAGAGAGCGAGGGAAATATTAGTTCTAATTCTAATTCAATTAAAGAATAGTTGTGGTTGGGTCTTCTTTTTTTACTTTTGGTGATAATTTTTGATCAGCAAAATGGAAGAAGAACGGTCAGATGATCATAAAGGTTTTAAAGAATTAGCATATTTGTATTCCAAACTAACCCCTTTGGAAGCAAAAACAACAGAGAATGGTAAAATATCATTACCCAAACATCTGACAGTTTAGGTCATAACACAGTTTACTAGCTTGGACTAGCTTTTAATTTCTGTGCAATGAGGCATCATTACTGACATTTTGTGTCTGCTCACTTTCAATGTTACCAAACTGAAAAGGTCATAAAATCTACAAAATTGACCCTTTATTTATGTGCTCTTTAGGTTCTCTTTTTTCATGTGTTGGGAAGTATATTTTTTTCCGACTTTGGTCTGTTCATGAGCTTTTAAGTGTTCTTTTTACTGCTTATGTTGAGAGCTATTTCAAGTTGGAAGCTTTATATACAGACAAGTACATTTCCTAAAACCTCTTTAATATCGTTTTCCCTGACTGGTCGTTCTCATGAATTTTCCCACACGGGAGCTGATTTTTCCAATTATTCAGACACCACATGGATGCACTTTATGGTCCAAGTTGTAACAGAGCGGACTTATCCTTTATCCAGGAATTATCACCAACCTCAAAAGTGATCTCCAGTGTATTTCTGGGGACCTGCAGGACGCCGGTCTCTGCCAGCTCTCCAGAGACACACACCCAAGGGTTTGCTGTGAACATGGAGCCACCCAGCTTCTTACTGGGAACAACCACCACATGGTAGGGGATCACTGGGAGAGGGAGATGAATGTTATACACAAATGTCACATAAAATTACCATGACCAGTATGTTTGGGCTGACTGCAATTCAAGTAGCACTCACTGATGGTTGTAAAGACGTTGGTGAAACAGAAGTAATCAACAGCGTTAAAGGACAGGAGGTGGTAGAGAAACTGCTCCTTCTCATCGTCACAGCGGAGGAAGGCGTATCGCTTGTACAATTTCCTGAAAGAACAAAGAAGATTGTTCGAGGAAAGTGTAATAAACAAATGTTAATGCTTAGACTATCACAATTCAATTATATTTGTTATTTTCGAAGAGTGAAGTTCCTCAACAGTGTCATCATATATCAATCGTAATTCATATGGATGACAAAGTGAGCTCCGTTTGATGTGAGGTAGAACAAATGATAAGGTAAGGTCACAAAATGCAGACAGAAAGGCGCCCCTGACCTAGTTCACCACTCAGATATTAATTATGCAGAAGGCTGTAAAATATTTACGCTGCAGTGGACAAACCTATGATGCTTTGTGATTTCAAAATAGTTAATGTTTTATAAATGGGTGGATCACGCGTCATCTTAATTTCATATGCGACAGACATTCCTCCAGAAACACAGACAGAAGGTCAGGATAAGAAAACACAAGAGGTTGGAAGAGAAACTCAGAGGTAGTTTTTACTGTTGTGATGTTTGAAGTTTGACGTTTGTGTCATCTTGCTCACTTTGTCAGCTCGTGGTCTGAAAGCAGCTGCTTCAGGTGTCGGGAAAGCAGCTTCTTCTCCATGGAGAGGCGGACCCAGGCTCTGGCCTTACCCACATCTGTCTTGATCTCACTGATGTTCTGAATGTGTCTGAAAAATAAACGGATGGATCGAGAGGTTCAGAGGAGCTCAGACACAAACACAAACATCAGGATGGCTTTTGAGATAACACAGGAATGGGCCAGAATCACAAATGCTTTCTGATTATTTTTAGTGTGCTTGGATCTTTGAGCTATCTTTTGATAAATTGTTAAATTACATAGTCTATTGATAAGTCTAAAACATACAGGGTTCATACAGCCTTTTAAGGTAAAGTTTAAAAACTATTCAAGCACTTCCAAGGTTCCTAAACCAACAATTTTGTTTCCAAAAAACGAAATCAAGTTTAGGTAATTCCTTTATACTTTCAGCAATTAACGTACAGCACATTGTCACTTGGTTTACTTTACCAGCTGTTCATATTAACCTTAATTGCACTTAATAGTGATTATTATATGTTCACTCTTTTCAACTCCAAGAAATAAACAAATATCACATTTACAAGAGTGATTGTGAAGATGAAACACCTGACTATGTTGAAAGTCAAACATATTTCAAGGACTATACTTAAATTCAAAGCATATTCCTAAACAATATTACATCAAGCATTTTCCAGAGTTTGAACCCAAAGTGATGTCATAAAATGTGTTGTTTTCCTTGAAGAACACTGCAAAACCCAAAGAGAAACCGGAGGAAAGAAGAAAATCTAACCTAAAAATCTAAATCTTTTTTTCTTACACTTGCCTAACCAGCAAATCATCTCAGACCTATAAATGTTATTCTCAGCCTCAGACTTGTATGAATATTATATCATGCAGTAAGTCTGACTTTCCCCAACATTACCCGCCTGTGAGTCGTTCTCATGACAAAACAAACGGCTCAGTGCACCTCTGCTGTGGCATTTCAAACCACACACTCGGTCCCATGTCACCGCTCGGAGCCACTATCATGCCTCCGATGTCCAGACACATTCCCTTCCACTCCACCTGTGCCATAAGCTCGCCTGTTAAGAGCTCCTCTACCTTCCCTCCCCCTCCCTGTCTCCACCCTCCACGCTCGCTCACACCAAGTAACCCACTTTTCACTTGTCATCTCCATGGCAACGGAGGAAAGCATCTCATGTACTCAATGTTATCTTTTATCTGTTAGTTAAAAAAAAACACAGGGTTGCACAGATAATCTCTAATAAGCTTAAAAACAAGGCTAATTAGTAAAATATTTGCCGTCTGTGAAGACAATATTATCAATTATTCAACCTAATTAAGGGCTAGCCGATGGTTTCTTCTGAGCTCCCCGAGTTGACCCCTCCTCTTTTCTCAGCCAGACTGGCAGGGGGGTCTGGTAATTAGGCTGGAAGTAACGTGCTGTTATGCGCCTCCTTCCCACAACACAAGCCCTGACTCCTCAACTCTGTCTGGGTTGCAGTAGATGACATGACAACAGTGGTGTCTGCCCATCTCTCTCTCTCCCTCTCTCTCTCTCTTTCTCTCTCACACACACACGTGCGCACACACAGAGTTAAAGCGTGCAGGTGTCTTGCAGAAGCTCGATCAGTCAGAGTCACTGAACGCTTAGTGTTTAATATAAATATACTAGAGTAAAACATTTTGAGTAAACGGGGGCACCAGGTTGGCCTGAGGGTCTGGGACAGTGGTCACACTGATGAAAGAGGACTTTTGCTGCACGCTTCCTACTCTCGCTTTCCCCTGATGTCCAGTCCCATATCTCACTATTTGTAATCTAATAAAGGCAAAGAGAACCCATAAACACTTTAAAAAGAGGACAGAGCTTGAATCAAATAGAATAACTCCTGGATTTACAAAACATGTATCATTAGAGTCACTTTTTGAAAACTCACTTTTATTGTAAGAATTTCGTATTTTAACCTGGCCGTGTGTGGTTGTGTGCTTCTCTGACCATGTACACACACACTGTATGTACATATCTGGGAATGTATGAGTTCATTACATATATTAGCTATTTTTTTTTCTCATTTGTTCTTATTATGTGGTTGTGCCTCAGTTTTGCCCTTTGTAAAGCTTTGCAATTGCTGATTTTCACAAGTGAGGTAAATCAAATGTGTTATTAAATTGGTGTTATACAATATTGATCTCAAAATATGTACAACAGTGATTCCCCTTTTACAAGAACACAAATTCAAACTGATCATATCAGATCAGACGAAGCAGACATTTCAGTAGAATCACTTTTGTTTTTTTGAATAACCAACGTAGGTAGTATCCAGATATACGTGTGAGATCTTTAAAGTCTGTAATATTGTGTTATATTTTCATGTGATTTTTGGAATGCTAGTTGTATAAAATATTTATGTTGTGGTAGTTTGGATGTTTCTGTTTTAGATTAGATTTTAACTGATGAAGTAGAAGTTGTAGTTTTTGCTTTCTGAAGATATATTCTGCATAAGACTCTTTCCAGCAGTTTAGTTTACTTCAGCTCCAAAACAAATCAACTAAAAACCATAACTTATAAACTAAAAAATGTCCCTTTCATCTGATAAACTGTCTAAGCTGCTGTATAGAGAAGCCCTTGTTTGCCTAAAACATCGGCTCTCAATTTTGTTTCCTCATTGAACCAAAAAAAAAAACGTTTGTCTGAGGTGTAAATTTGTTATTGTGTTGTTGAACAGACCTTTACAGATGATTTTCCAGGAAATAGTTAGGTCATTGTTACTCATTTTGACCCCCTGAAAATAGATCCCACTTAGACAATCAGTTATCATAAAAAAAACTCTGTGTAGGTAAATGTTAAAGCGGTTGTTTGACAGCCTTCCACAAGAGGGCAGTATTACACCAATTTGCTTTCTTCTGATAATGACCAGCAGCTAGTAGATTTCTAAACCAGCTTTGTGTACACTGGATTAAATCAAGCGAGACTTCATCCTTTATTGAGCTCACATCCAAACAACCTCCTCACCTCATGTCCTGGATCAGGGAGATTTTAAGAGGTGCCATGGCTGATACGCCACCATCAGATTTGCGTCTCTCTGGGTCATGAATGAACCCTGGTGTGTAGAGGAAAAGGACGTTAATCACATCACTCATCTTTTCGTGTAAGTTTGTTTATCGGGTAAACAGATTTCAGCGTTTACCTGGAGGTCCTAAACCACCTGGAGTTGCACTTTTCTTCTCTTTGCTCTCCTGATAGTGCAGCAGGTGGGACCACAAAGCAGATTTACCCTGAAAGAGAAAACACAGATTAGCGCCGTTATTATCTCTGAGAGCACTGTACGTGCTCCAGCTGTGGAGGATCAATCATGTGAGATGGTGTTGATATCATTTGTTTCCTGACCTGTTTAACCTGCAGCCCGTGGCTCCAGATCCTCTCCAGCAGGTCACAGAGGCTCGCAATCAGAGTGTTCTCCTCAACGCCAGTGATGCTGACCTCCCCATGACCCAACTCCACGGCCTCCCGACCCATCTTCTCCACCAGCATACGCTTGGTCTGCAAGGAAAAAAAACCCAAACACATAAAGTTCTGGTGACAAATCATTCAAACAAATAATATTGGACTTTTTCTTACTTTTGTGCAGAGAAAATCGAAGAGTAATGCATGTTAAAGGAAAGCTTAATTTGGTTTTGCATGTTTTTCTGTTTTATTGTCATTTCAGCGGCTTATCATTTGCAATTTAAGCCTCAACCAGGAAATAGTACATTGGTTTGTTTTTAATAATATCTTTATTTGCATTATATTTAATTCATATTAGCAGAAACTTTCTTCAAGGGTTGACATTATAAAATATTTATTTTAAACTGAACAGCATGCACTTTAAAATGATTCATAACTCAATATAGACATTTAGAAAGATGGCCAGAACTTCAAATTATGTTTCTTCACTAACTTTATGTCTCTGCAGCGCTCATTATAAGTGCTGTGAAGACTTTCTGTACATGTAAAAATGTGTAAAGCTAGACTAAAGTAGAGCTACACACAAACCTTGTTCCTGCACTCCTTCAGCAATCCTTCCACAAATTTCCAGTTAGTCTGAGCAATGACAGAAGGCGACAGGTTGGACAGTTTGGGCTGTCTGATGGTCGTGCCCAGGTTCCTAGCCTCCTGGATGTACTTCTGGTAAAACATGGGAGAGGACTCAGTCAGCACTCAGCTAAACAGAGAAATCAACTCAGCTTACTGGTGGACTCACGTCACTGGTGAAGGTTTCTACGGAAGAACGAGGAATACTAGAACAACTACAGGATTTCACTTTGTCCTACACTGAACAGTGATGGAGGCTGTATAGACAATGTGTTGATGTACTTTCTTCCACATCATTTACTTTAGCTGTCTCCTGAATTGTTTCTACCTAATGGTTGTTTGATCTCATCTAATCCTGCAGTTTGAATTCATTTCATAAATTTGTTTCTCTTTTTTAGTTTTATCATAATAATGACTCTATGTTATCCACTTTGTAATGCATTTTATGTATGAATTGAGCTTGAAAATACAGTTTTTAATTATTATTATCATCAATATACATGCAGTGATCCTCGTAGTGAAATACAAGCGAATTAGAAAGATAACAGAATTGAAAGATTTGCACTTGATAAGCATGATTAATTTTATTTTAAAAATAAAACTTGATGTAATAAAAAAAAGCACAAATATTAAGCGCTTCAGTTGACAAACACATAACAACATTTTCATTTCATGTTTATAAGCTTAAACATGACACGTCCTAGAAAGTGACGTGGATTATAAGATCAAACTCAGCTGCTGAGAGGTGAAGGAAGCAGAGGGAGGTGAAGACCACACAGGTGAACAGGTCAGTGTTACGACTTAAAGCCTCACAAACTACCAACACATACCACATCCACAGTCACCGACTTTAGACAGGGCTTGAAGGACTGCGAGAGCCAGTAGTAGTCAAGAAACAGCAGGAGCTGCAGCTCCGGAAACAAACACTCTACATGCTGAGAGTGTGCGAGCAATGAGTGCAAGAGAGAGGTGGAGAAGAAAGACAAAAAAAAATACAAGAAAGACAAGTGACCAGAGGTGTGAGAAGGAGGGGTGGGAGAGCAGACAAGATGGTGGGAGCAAAGTTAAGTAACAGGTCATGCAAAATGAAGCGAGACAACAAAGCTCAGGCAGTCAATCTGTGTGGAAATGAGCTGAGAGAAGGAAACAGCGCGGCGACCTCTCACCTCCCTCTGGTCGTTGTCTAAATAAAGGTGCTCAGCGTGCTGCTTCTGTCGATCCCTCCTCCTCCACTGGGCCGGAGCGCTCCTCTTGGTCCACCTGTGACACAAAACAACCTCGATCAACTTCACAGAGAAACATCATGAAAGTCAGACTAAATGAGGACAGCAAAAGTTCATTTTGAATAAATTACAGATCAGTTTACAGAAGAATTGAAGTGAAAGTAATGCGAGATGTTTACTTGTTGCTGGTGGGCCCTGTGGAGAGCACGTCAGACTGCAGTCGGGGGAAGAAGCCCTGCTCGTAGCGTCCCTGACCGATCTTCATGTCCAGCAGGTGGGGATGCAGGGCGGTGTGGTCGATCTTTGAGACTCTCATCTCAATTGCTTTCTCTGCGGGGGAGATGTGGGGTGAAATGAAATGTGAGGTTGGCGGTAAGATGACAGGATGTATTCAACATGTACATCTTGTTAATTTGCACAAATTGTAAAGACTTTATTATAAATACATATGTCATTAAGTGCCTCTGACATAACAGCGTCTTTGGCTTTGCCCAAATCCAAATATCAGCCATTTATGCAGCCATCTTATCATGAAATCTGCAAGGTGTCTAAGCACCATGGTATGGGAAGATTCTTAAGGATGGTTATCAGAAATGAATCCCAAAACCATCCCAAAAAGAAAAATCCTTTTCAGTCACATGGAAGGGCTATTCTAACATGAAATATCCCATTGTTTTTTTTCTTATCTCCCCAAACACTGGACTAAGATTCTCATATTTTCAGGAGCCAATTGTGTCAAGAAACAAGATAACTATGGCAAAGAATCTGTAATTTCTCTTTTAGTTAACCACTGAGGACAGAAGGAAGAGAGCAAGCTGAAAACCATAAAGACATTTACTCCCAAACACCCACAGATCCCAAAGAAGTGACAGAATAAAGGCTCAGAACAGATGTTCCTTTTCTATAAAGGAACCAAATCAGACTCCTTCATGAATGCAGCCTTAGACAGTGATTTTTTCTGATGCGTGATTATACTCAACCCACCCACACACCCATGAGCTTAAAGAATACAACAGACCTAAAATAGACCAACAGAAAGTGTTTCATGCACAAGATGAAAGCTGTGATTCGCACGTACAAAGATTTTATTCCCTGAAAATAGTTTATCACCCGTTCACCTGCATGCTGCACGGTATCAGCTCACCACCATACACAGATCAGTTTTATTTGTTTATAAGATGATCTTCACCAAGCTTGCAAATGGAAATGTATGCAATGCATGAAGGATCTCACAGCGGGCTCTTCTATGTAAATGTAGTAATAAAATACATAAATCTCCAAACATGAGTTTACTGAATAAAATGCTGTTATAGAGTGTTCTGCTTTTAAGTGTTCAAAGGAAGTCCATCAGCCCTCTGTGAGTGACCTAATGCATTGCCCACACATTCACAAAGCTGCCACCCAGTGACGTTTGAGGTAACGAGAGCAAATATTACGAGTCTTGTCGTCCTCGAGCCCGATGACATGAGGTCCAGGAACGACAAAATCGGCTTTTTCATATCGTTTTTTAAGCAGGCTGTCTGTGAACGAGACAGCAATTACCAGTCAGTTAACTAAAGAGAGCAAATCTCCAACTCTGTCACAAGTTTACAACTTCAAATTACTTTTCGACCACACTCATTTGGAATTAAATTAAAGGTGTTTTAAGGTACTTTAATGTCTTCTTTAATTACATTCAAGAAACTTTAAATTGAAAATGTTGTAGCTTTACAATGGCAGGTAATTAAACACTGCAGAGGGCCATTTCCTTACAATCTCAGGTTAACGCATCATGATGAAGCTATTCATTCTCAAACTAAAACCTGTGGTTTTCCTCAGGATTAAAGGTGTTATTTGTTGACATGGACAGGTCCACAGAGCTGAGGCATACTGATATATTTCAGTAAAAATATCATGCTCTAAAACCAGACAAATTATCCATACCCTTTTCATTTTCCTGATTTCTCACAAGGACCTCAAGAACTTTTTTTTCCCTTACCGGCTTCTTCAATGTTTGTGCATTTCTGGTACATGGAGGTGCGCAGTGTGGGCGTGCGGACGTTCAGCATTCGGATCTTATCCACACGGGAGTCAAAGACCCGCAGTGTGTGCTCCTTCTCCTCATCATCGTGACAGAGGATCTTACAGTCAATGAACGAGGCAAACATCTGCGTCTCCAAGAAACGTGACAAGAAGGGCAGGTAGGGCTCTGGCTGGTCGGACAGGAAGGAGGCCTGCAAACACATTTACCATTTAAAAAGTTGCGATACAAAGTCATATTGAAAAATAATACAATCTCCACACTCTGATGTTAGCAAACCAACTATCACAATTTACCTTGTCAAAGTTCTGCATCTGGTCTCGATTGGTGAACCAGGACTCTTTGTCGTGGCTCGGCTGGATGACAAACACCTCGTAGTCTGCGAACATCTGTGTGAAGCGGTTAGCGAAGACCTCGCGCACCTGGATGTTGAGTTGGTGCATCTTCAGCTCCTCCTCATCACACTGAATCCGTCCGTCCTTATTGCTGCTGGCATCCTCTCTCACCTCCAGCTGTTTGCACAATTTAATAACACACAGAAGAAAATTTGACAATAAAGAGAGGAGAAAAAAAGGAGTGTGTGAATAAGTCTGACCAAGAAAAGAAGCAGAACAGTTGATATTTCTCATGTTATCTAATCTGACTGTTGTCACAGGCTGCCAATGACGCAGCAGGGTCATGGGAAAGGAAGTCAAGGACATTGGTTTTGATTGAGGAACGAAAGCAAACTGAAACATGTGCTCTATTTTTAGCATGTCAGTAGGTCAGCTGGACACATGCCGGCTATAAGAGGCTACAACAATGCAGAGTAGGCCCACCGGTCCAATGACAAGACCCAAGAATCTATTTAATCACTACTTTGTGCTCAACAGCAGTGAGTTCAGATAAGAGAAATCATCGAGTGAGGTCTGACCTCGTAGCTGGAAAACTATACACAGACTATGAGCTAATCCATTCAGAGAAAGCTAATGCTGGCCACCAGTGCATAAGCTGATTAGGCTGCACATACAGAGGCTTTCTCTAATTAGCAGCTAATTCATCCCTCTATCAGTCTTCAGACAGAGTATTTCATCCAAAGGCCGAATGGAGATGTGGCGGTAAAAACGCCGACTACATCTGTTGATGTCAGTGACTTGAAAAGGATTTCTGTCATCAAGGCTGTGATACATCGACCAGCAGCATTTTAGACGAAACTGTTGAGTTGATGTTTTGAGCTGATGAAGCAAAACATCTTCAAGACTCCACACAGCTGTGGGTGGTTCTGTATTAGCTAACGGTTCTATTAACTTGAACCTATGGGGGTTATCAAAAGGGACAATTACAGAGGAATATCTTCAGTAGGATTATTTGGGAAAAATTCCCCATAATTACTCAAAGATTATCAAGATCTTCAAAATCAAACCAAACATTTTCTCAACAACATGTATGTAATTCAGTGTGTGGCATAAAAGGGTTATTGTCACTTATTGCAATAATGTAAAGTAGTAATGTACTGACAGTGATGGGGAATCAGGGAAGCCCGATCACCTAAGTGGCTCATGCTGAGATCACACTTATCATTGAAATGATCAGTCATGGTGAAGTCATGAATCTTCTGTCATATACAATGTTTAATATCTACAGCAAAACCTGAGAACTATATGAGGACAATATGAGACATGATCTTTTGTACAACCCGTTTTGAACATCTCACCTTCTCCAGGCTCACACCCGTCCTCTTGACGAGCGCCTGCAGTCTGGCGATAGTTTCATTCTCCCTCAGCAGGTAGGAGTTGAGGGGCGAGGCCAGGTTGCCGTTGCGCTTGTCAGAGACCATATCGACAGATCGGAAGCCCCGGTACTTGGGCTGGCTGTCGCTGGAGTGAATGTTTCCCTCCGGAGACACGCCGAAGGACATGAGCACCTCTGAGATCTCCTGAATGAACTCGAGCTTGTTGGGAAACTGGGGCAACTCCTCTGGCAGTTCAATGAAGTGGTTATCGATGTCCACAAAACACAAGTTAGCCTGGAAGGAAACAAGCAGCAAGCGTAAGAAGCATACAAACATTGAGGCTAATGCACAAAGAATAGATTTAACAATAACATCAGTGCTACTAGTCCTACAAGTCTACCAGTGCCAATGCTAACAGGTCTATCAAGTCACAACAACACTATTACAAAGCCTATTTTCTATGTCCCTTCAGATTTGACAGCTCAACCTCCTGATTAGCCTGACAGGTCTGACAGCCCATTAAATGTCTGTCTGTATAGAAAATGGGAAGCAGACAGAATTGTACCTAATGAGCTAACTCATGACTGAAAACTGGCACACCGTGCTGAGAGCAGTACCTTGAAATTCCCCTGTTCATTGAGAGCACAGTGCAGGTCAAAATATCTGGAGTAACCAGACACTTAAAAATGCTGCCACAAGAGGAATGAGAAGAGAAAGAACTGTCCACCGTGACTCGTGTCAGCAGTACAACAAAGACCTGACCTATGCAGAGTGACAATAATAAACCTGCTTGTTCAAGATAAAGCAGGCATGTTAATGCTCACAAAGAAAATTAAGGACCAGGGTTCACTAAAGGGACAGTTCAGCCCAAAATCTAAAACACGTTTTTCCTCTCATACCTCCTACACATTGCAATGTCTCTTTCCAAAAAAGATAACCTGGTTACTCAAGATAATCCAGTGTTTGTTGTGAGTCATTTCATGCAGGAGCTATAATCTTTCCATGTCAATGCACAGAAGGAAGCCTGCATCTACTCATGGTTAAAAGGCTAGCGAAGCTAGCTACTGTTACAGGGCCATTAATTTTTACACCCGACGCTGTCACCGCCGGCATGAGTCTGGAGTCTCTCATCCTAAATAGATGAAAGCTTCCTTCTGCACGGTGATTGACGATTGTAGTTCGGTAGAAAGGAAAATAATTCCTAAATTCCTACCCATAAGTGCTCATGTGGTGTTGGAATTATCAGAAATGTTTTTTTGTTACAGCTGCATCGGAGAAAATGTTGGTACATGAGTTGACACCATATGATGCTGAAACAGGGCAAAAGAAAGTAAACAGTGGGTGGGGGTAAGAAACTTTTACCAAGTATTTTATAGTTGTATTGTTTCCTTTGCTCATCCTGTCACTTAAATACTGAAAACTGCTGTCATGGCATTTTTGAAATACTCTGAGCAACAAAATGCAAAACAAAGTCTTTTATATGTCCATGTTGCTCCCACATTCCGACATGGAGCACATGAACACGCAAGTCGGAAGAACAACAACTTTCAACTCAGAAAATGGGACCATCCAAGGAAAACTTGAATGCAGCATAAAGTCTGTTGATTATCTGGAGGGAATGGTTCATGGCTTGCTTAGTTAGCTTAGTTAGCCAGCCTTTCCTCCATGAGTAAATGCAGAAAGGCTTCTTCTGTGCAGTGATATGGAACGAAAACAGTTCTACATGAAACTGCTCACAACTAGGTCTCTTGAGAAACAGAGTCATGATTTCTGCAAAGACATACAGCTGTTGACTTTTTCAAATGCACTGAGCAGCACAAGCAGAGAGCCACCTCATTCCATGATATTCTAAAGAAGGCAGACATCTCTGTGGCTGATACCTCCAAAATTTGTGAACTCACACCAAAGACGTACAGATGGATATAAGTATAAACTCAATATGGGAACATGATGTGGTGTGCTTGTACCTCCTGCGGCAGCTCTAACTTGGTGCGGTCATCCTGTCCGTTGGAGTGGAGGCCCATGAGATACGGCACTGGAGCGTCCAGGAAGTGGAGGAGGGAGGCGGGCAGAATGGGGACATACACATGCTGCCACTGGAAGGGGAACATTAAGGCTGTGATGCTCTCTGCCACCGTCATCAGCCTCTGGTAATCTGTTTCACACATACACAGAGAGAGTGAAGGAAAGACTGTGTAAGAGATATGTGCCCCGCAGTGTGTACAAGGTTCATTTCCTGACTTGATTATAACATTATAGTTATCGTGATTGTAATGATTCTGCGATGACTTGTGGTTTTCCTGATTCGTTGCGAAAGCACAATCATCAAAATCGCCACAAGCAAATGGCTGTTCAGTGATGTGTTATTTCAATCTGTCTTGGACCAGAGTTTTTAGTGTTTTCAGCTTAATTTAAAACCACAATGGGGCAGTGGTTAGTCTTCATGAAATCTGTCATCTATTACCCTAAATTACCAAAGTGCATTTTTGAGACAAAGCCTGATATTCAAATAAGACTAAAACAGGTTGCACAACTCTTTCCCCACATTTAATATCCCTCAAGGATCTGGTGTACACTGGTTTTGTCTGATAGATGTTGTTTCTTCTTGTAAACAGCATGTGACAGAAAAAGTTGCGCATTAGGTCTCATGTCTTCAATGAGATGACATTGTTTATGCCTCAGCTCTTCTGTTTGCACTCTGGGTTTGAAATCTATCAACTGCCCCACATGACATGATGGCTAATCCTGCTGTGTTTGCAGTAACTACATATTTCCATCCAAAATATTAGCATTAGCTTTGTTCGAAAGAACAGCTGTTATTGTTTAACTTAAAGTGGACGAACATGACATGACAAGAGGAAACCTTTTGTTGTTATGAGAATGTAGGAGTGGAGTGAGAGATCAATGACCAACCTAAAAGGAATTAGCTGTAATCACATGCAAGCTGTGTCCAACTTTAAGGCGTGGATCCTCATTTGCAGATCAAACCACAACATGCTGATATGGCCTGACTTTAGCAAACAGTTGCAAATGCTAGTTTTTGACTGTACTAACTTTACATGTAAAGAAGGATTCTGACGTTGTTGTATGGCTGTTTCCATTTATTAAGTAGAGGATCTGATTATTACTTCCAATTCTAAAAAAAACTTGCCATCTTTTTAAGTTTCAGATTTTCTTTTTCAAACATTTTTCAGATTATAAGAATCACTGTTATTTAGTTAAATTTCCAAAGCTCTTTAGCTCTGATGCCAGATAATTCGAACAAATAGGAAGGAACTAAAGTTATCAAATATGGTAGTGAAATAAAAGTGCAATATTTGCCTCCAAATGTAGTGGAGTGGACGTATAAAGTAGCAGAAAAGGAGCATTCACAAGTTAATTTAAAGCGCCTCAATTACAGTACTTGAGTAAACTAGTACTGCATTTTTTTCTTTTAAACTCTTAAAATTCTTCTTCCCTTTTGGTCTCTGTGAGTTCTCTGTAGGACCTTTGGAGACTCCAGACTCTGAACTGTGACACAGCTCCAGTCAGCTGGTCCTGTGGCTAATGTTAAATTCCTTTCTCATGACTCCACGCAGCAACACTCCTTTACGTTCAGGCTTTCACACTTAAGTCCACTTGTATACACACAAATATGTGTCCGGTCCTCCTCATCTGCATTCTTACTCTATCATGTTGGCGCGTACTGTACATTCAGCAGCAGCCCTGCCTCTCCTGTTATGGTGCCAAAATAAATACCATTCCTTCATTTGGTCATGTGCTGCTCCATGAGAAGAGGCTCTAACCCCGGCCTAGGCCTCCCCCCCTTGTCCCCCCTCTCAGCAGGCTTCCTCTCCCAGGATGGGGACAAGAATACTAACATCACCCGTCTGTTCTAAAACTAGGCCACCATGACAAGAAACCAGCCACAAAGAGTCAAGTACTGTTGCTATATATATATATATATATATATATATATATATATATATATATATATATATATATATATATATATATATATATATATATATATATATATAAAAATATAAAAATGTGTGCAGTATTGCAGGCTATGAACACACAGAAGTGAAATCTCTTCAGATCTCAGTACTACACTGATCAAATGATGTGTCTGACTAAATCTGTTCTATATTTATTCAAACAGCCTCAGTTTGAGCCTTTATACCTCCGATAATGTTAATGAAGGTTCTCAGTCATCCGGGTCCTGGTAATTCTAAGTGCTGTATCGTAGGCAACTGGACTTGTTTCAGTTTCTGGAAGACGTTTGACCTCTCATCCAAGAGGCTTCTTCCGTTCTAACTACCTGGAGAGGAGTCAGTTAGAACTGAAGATGCAGTTTGGATGAGAGGTGAAACGTCTTCCAGAAACTGAAACAAGTCCAGCTGCCTACGATACAGCACTTAGAATTACCTCCAATAATTGAGGCTTCACATTCTGGGTAATAATCATTTTGGTTCGGGAATAAGTGAAGGGAAAAGCCAAACAGATGAAACTCTGACTTCTCTTAATGGTTGTCAGTGCAGAAGTCCAGTTCTTACAATATGTAACCTAGGCCTGCAACATTTAATTATTTTCATTATTGTGTATTCAAATGTTTTGTTCAATACTACCAACATTCTAAAACCCAAAGATTTACTGTGCAAAATAATATGAAAAAAAACCCTCTGCAAATCCTCACGAATGAGAGGGTGGAGCCTGAGTACGTTCTGCAGTTCTTCTTAATAAATCCACAAACAATTATCAAAATAGTTTTCTGTCAGTCAACTTTCCTATCATATATTTGAGTAAGCTTTTCAGCTTAGGTCAAAACAACATCAGTTACACAACAGATATTGCAGCATAAAGACTAAAATGGAAACTGATAATATGTGATTAGAAGCTGCAAAGTCATTTCTTTTAAATCACTTCTTGAAAAAAACACTTCCTTTCTATTCTTTTATGCTTTTCACTGTTCTTATTCTTTTAAAAATCTTTTTAATCTATTTCCTCTTATGTGACGTCGTCTTTTAATCATTCATTAATTGCTTTTATTTGTATCTAATTTGCATTCATTCTTATATGAATAATACAATTCTCGTTAAACTAGTCGTCTTTCTGTTTGGCTTGACTGTTCAGAGTTTATCCTGTTATATGGTCTTCCTGAGTTTCCTGCTTTTGCTTTGTCTGCCAAACTCTGTTTTTAAAAAGGTGCTATAAAAACAGTTATTATTTCTATTGTAAGAAAAGTTGGTACAGTCGGTCATTTGATAAATAAGAGAGGTGCAGTATTATGGTCTTTGCATGGCTGAAAGACGACTTATTATGTATCTGCAGACCAAACAGACAGAGGCCCAGCTTCAGATTTGTGAATTTTAAACTTAAATGTACTGTATGTGATTTATGCCTCTAGGGATCTTAGAATCAGAACAATGTAAGCAAAAGACACCGGTAGCGTAGGATCATGGGAGTCGTCGTCGTTCTTGTTAAACAACCACCATTGCTAATTAAAATCTATCTGACGTGACTCGGACAGAACTGTCTACTTAAGGGGAAGGTGTCATTCATTTTAATTCACACCTTGTTAAGTGACATTCGTCTGCATCCTTCCTCACTCTCTTCTCTGATGTTTCCTAGGAAGTTATACCAAAAGGCAACCAGATGAAATGCGCCGTTACCTTGAGTAAAATTATGGATTTTTCTTGGTTTGATTCATGTTGGAAACATTTGGAATAATGTAAGCATGTAACGTAATGTAAACATATGTTATAGCTTTAATTTCAGATGAAGCATATCAGGGCCACAAATGTGCGTTTGGTAACTGCAACGTCCTCAGTTCACACCCAGATCCCACCTCTTCCCTCATCTCTCCTGTCACTCTCAGCTACACAAATCACATAAAGACTGAAAAATCCTGCGAAATAACAATAACAAATAATGGCTTCCAGTAATTGTAGCGTGTCACCGTGGCTGACACATGATCGACACATGATAAGCTTCCTGTTTAAGAAAGACGGAAGAAGCAGCAGGCAATCTTTTCTTTTAGGGCTTGATGTTAGAAATACTGGCCAACGTCTTTTTTATTTCTTTCTTTCAATCAGAGTTATGAATTCTGGTGCTATTTTTAGCACGTAGCACATGCAGTCCTTTCCTTATTTGCAGAGCATCCCTCTCCTCAGTGTGTGTGTCTTTCCCGAACAGTCCCTCATTTCTTCTCAGTGGCATATTGCCAGGGCTTAACTCTACACAACACCCTTCACACGTTCTGCAGTGATGAGCCTCATGGGGAGTGGGGGGGGGGACGACAAAGAGGCATGATGTCACTTCCAACCAATAATAATCATCCTGCATCACTGCTATCCTCCCTGTCTCCAGGTTGCCTGGCAACACCACAGCTTTCCCCCCCCCCCCCCCCCCCGGCCCCTGGCGTTTTGTAAACCATTTGCCTTCTCTTGCCATTGTAATGGATCCAATCACAACGCCAGATCCAGCACCCTTAAATGATTTCCTTTCTTCACCTCGCACACACACACACACACACACACACACACACACACACACACACACACACACACACACACACACACACACACACACACACACACACACACACACACACACACACACACTCCAAAATGGGGAACAACAACATGAATGTCTCTCTTCCCTGTAATATTAGTCTACATGGCAAAGGACTGAATGAATTCATTTAACCTTTACTGAGCTGTTATTCCTAATAAATAATTACTAACAAGGATCAAGCTCCCAACATTTTTGGACTGAAGTGGGAATCAAGATTGATTTTCAGATTCTCCCTCTGTGTGTTTTGCCTAAAGGATGAATAACAAAGACGAGTCACAGCTACCAAGAGAGGGCCTCGCAGTTTAAAATGTGCAAACAAGAAGAACCTACACAGCAACGCACACACAGACAAACACACACACACACACTTACATGCAAGTCCTGGTACAAGGAGCTGTCTGTGGTGGGTGAGGGGGCCGACGTTTACACAGGCTAGTACTCACACTGCATCACTTTAATGGAGACACTCAACAGGTTATGTAATCTCCCGGATAAAAGTCCCACCATGCATATCAAAAATGTGTCGTAGCCTACAGCTGTCGTTTTTGTTCATCCAGACATTTTTAAATCCTCAAATTTCTGGCCAGAGTGGTTTTATGGAGATGTAACGTTTCCTTCTCAGTGTACGAACTGAACCAGACCATAACAGTGAAGACTATGTTGAGATATGTTGTTTCAATTAAGCTCTGAAGAGCAAACTCATTAAAGTAGCAACTGGGGAATTACAAGAGCACATCAGGTAAAAAAAAGACAGACTTTTCTCAAGGATATTACTGTTCTAAGCTTCTCAAGGCTCAGTGAGGGAGCCAGTGTTCTCCATCAGAAGTGCTTGTCGGATGGTCGAATAGCCTCAGAAAACTCCCACACCTTTCTTGGCTATGTCCGAACCTTTCTGAAACTTTCTGAGAACCGACAATCTGGAGATTACTGTGCAGGTTTGTTGTCCAAAATGTATAAACAGGGAGGAAAGCCTTGAAGCTACACCAGCATGTGTAACCAGGTCCCTAGACAATTTCTAGCCTCATGTCCTGACACTGATACGTCCTTCAGCTCCAAGGAGACATCTCTTTGAGACAACACTAACAGGATCACATGACCTCACAATTCCCCCCAAAACAGCTGCTACAGATAATGCGTGATTTTCGTCTTGCTTTCCCACTTGCAGCTCTTTAGAAAACACCTACAGCTTTATTGAATTGTGTCCATCCGTCGCAGGATTTCAGTGTTGGCCTGACTACTTATCTATTTGTTTTTACAATATGGTTGTATGGTGAGCAGGATGTGGAGGTACTTGTAATCAATCCATCCTAATGGGACATCGAGTGTAACAGGAGAAGAGCAGCTACTTACGCTGTGAGTAGAGCAGTATCTGCATCTCGAGCAGGGCGCAGGTGAACAGCTGCAGAACGTTCTCCACCCCCAGCAGATTAAACACCTCCCCCATAGGAAAGTCAAAGAGTGGCAGCTCAGATGTGCTCGGCCTCTGGCACACCACTGGCCCATAGACGCCTGAGAACTTGAGGGAGCGCCCGGATGGTGGCATGGGCACCTCGAAGAGGATGTTGTAGATGTAGCTCTCCAGCGGGAGGGGCGGGGGTTGGGGGGAGGAGACAGCCTGGTGGAGCTGCTGCAGCACCTTCCTGCAGGCCTGAGGGAAGGCCATGGGTGTGATCAGGCAGATGCACTTTGACACGTACAGTGTGTCACGACTGATGTCGTACGAGTTGAACCGCTGCAGGCGGGAGATGGCGGGTGCCGCGTGGAGCATGGGCCTAGTCTGAGAGTGTTGGTGTTGGTGTCGCTGCTCCTCGAGTCCCAGCGGCGAGGTGGGAGTGTGCAAGATGTCGTACTGCTCTGCATTGTGCATGTGGTAAAGAGTCTGCATGGCGCTGCAGATCTGCTTACTGGTCACCTCCTCGAAGAAGGTGAGGGCGAAGCCGTAGGTCCGAGAGCCGTCCTCTCTGGTGATGATAAAGGAGTGAAACTGAGGCTCCCGAGAGTCGACCTGCGTCCTGAATGCCAGACCTTTTGGCATACAGAGCTGTGAGAGGACAGACGGACAAGGTATGAAAGGGTTGAGAAAGCTATTAGAATACATCAGAACCTAAATTCAGTTTTGGGAAGGGAAGTTGTAAAGCAGTTGAATGAGTGCATATTGCAAAATTCAGCTGGTGAAATGTATTTAGGGCTGACTTTTTAGTTTAACCAATTAATCAAATATCAAAAAAGTTGGAGATTTATTTAATAGTTGACAACTAATCATTTAGTCAATTAATTGCAGCAGCTCTAGTGCAAGTAAAGAACTGGAGTAGAAAAACAAATTAGCCCAGTATAAAGTCCGGTCCAGTCCAAAAGTTCAAAATGCCAGCACCTTTAACCTGTTGTATTTTGTTTGTTTAACAACACAGTTATGCATATTTGACAATTTGAAGTTTTAGTGGAGTTACACAACTACTACACAGAGACGGCTGGCTCTTTCCAAAGTTCAAGCATCGGTCAAACCACATAATTCCCTCCAAAACTAACACATTTTTTCAAATAACTGTCCAACAACAAAATATAATGTGAGATGCTCTTATGTGTATTAGGTGTTAAACACTTCCTTTGATGATCTGAAGCAACTAACAAAATTATTTACTGACATTTTTCTTTCCTACGTTATCATATTGCAGAACGGTGAAGCATAATTAAATGCATTAGAAACCACCTTAATGTAACATTGATACATTATCTGTAGGAAAAATATTCATTAATTTATGATATTAATGTCAGCACTGTCATACCATACTATTGACTGTATAGAGATCGTACCATGCCAACTGCATCCTGGTCGAATGGATTCCACTCGACATTTTCTGGAAAGTGTGCTAGAACTTTGGATTTAAAGGTTCTCCGCAATGGACTCTGCTCAAAATTCTCACCTGGAAGTGAAACAAACAGAGAGAAGAGCGAAAAACAAAGAAGACGGGAAGCAGTTAGCACATGTTTCCAGATGTCAGATGGAGAAGCAGAAGAACAGTCTGATTGGAAGCAGGTTTAAAGTGCCAGGCGCAACTGGAGGAAAGAGCTAGTCAGCATGTTTGTCTTGAGAGGAAGATTGTATCGCATCATATAAAGCTGTCATCTGCATCCTGCTTGAGAACGTAAACATAATAAAATATTCAAACAGGCAGCATCTAATACTACAAAATTGATCATTTATCAGACCGGAAAACAAATCTCATTTAAGCGTCTTAATGCTTCCTGACAGCTTTAATGGCAATACAAAGAAACACACAAAATAATCAACCATAGAAAGCACAAGTTGAGCTGATTTGAACCCAGAGTAAAGCAGAAGTGATGCACACACCAAGGCAGTACTGAAAAGTCATTCAGAGTGTCGGGGGGAGAGTAAACATTGACCAAGCAATGCCAGCGCAGGCAGCACTGGATTTCTGTGTGTGTGTGTGAGAGAAACAGAAGCAGTGATTGTCAAACATCAGCTCGTTGTTCAGCTGCTGATCAAGGATGTGAGGGAGAGGGAGGAGGGGGGGGACAAATCAGGAGGAGGGTGCGCAAAAACAGAAAAGGGCAAGTCCCCACACCTGTGCAGAAAATAAATGTGAAAACACAGAATTTAAAGAAACAAAAGAGGGCTGCTGAGAAAAAAAGGTGTGCCAGGTTAAGGGTTGAAGGGTTGAAGCTGAGCTCAGGTTAAGAGGGGGAGGAGTGTGTGTGGTGGGAGGGTTACCTTCATTTGCCAAATTTCCTCTGGCCCCATCTCTGAATTTAGTAGCTTCTATATACTGGCATAAAGCTACACAACAAATAAAACAAAAATATAATTAAAAGCCTGCTTGTGGATGTGTAGCGCATCACTTCTCAGTTTTGTGCAAACACATCCCGACAGCTGTGCTCTCAAAGCTCTGTTCTGAGAGCAAGCTGCACACAGACCCAGGACATTATCATGTCAGGTGGGTATGCTAATTCAAGGCAGCTGGCTGGGTTATGATACAAGGATACAGCGTTTAATGTGTGTCATGGCTTCCTCTTCGTCTACAGATCATGCAAATCCATATATGGATTATGTTCTCACCACAAAGAACCCACAGCCATGCTAGAGCTCAGTGGTGCTTGGAGCCAAGTGCTAACGTCAGCATGCTAAACTGCCCCCCGTGTTTGCCATGTTCACCATCTTCTTTTGGCGTTATGGCATGCTAACATTTGCTAATTAGCACTAAACACAAAGAGCAACTGAGGCTGATGGCAATGTCATGAGCTCTGCAAGTTTATGAATTTGGCAAACACACATTTTTACCTGTTGATGAAAAGTTTAGGGATCACCAAAGTTACTATAAGTCATCACCCAGAAACCATGAGTGCCTGTGCAGAATATCACCACGAGAAGTATATGACGACGGGATCATTTCATTTCAAACATTAAAAAGATTTTTGTTTTACATGAGTAATTTTGTAAATCACACCTGAAGTAGTTAGTGAATTCAAACATATACCTTGCCTTGCAATTCAGTGGTACTGATAAAGACACTGGATCATTTAGGCTACAAGCAAGAGCGCGAACCTGTTGCAATATGTTTCTTATTCATCATCATAACGGTTGCCATTTTAAGGACAACTGCCAATAAGTTGAATTTCTAAATTGGTGATTAAATCCAATAAAAAGACCAAAACCAAAAACGAACTGGTCCTAATAGTAAGTCTGTGTAGCCAGAGCCTGATGTATCTTATTCCTCTGTGCCACAGAGCTCCATTACTGTCCAATAATATTCAAAAGCACATTAAAGAGTCACACTGTTGCACTGGGGGACATTTTCTACATTATGATGAACATGGAAACTGCAGTTTATTTTGAGTCGATCCCACCAGCACTGTCCTGCTGCCATAAATAATCACTAAAGCACCAAATGTGCATCAATTCTCAGTTAAAAATAGTCCCAAACAAATACACCTTTTACTCCCATCAGAGCCGTTTAAAAGAAAACGTAAAATGTTTAGAGGTGTATGTTTTTTGGGTGTCAGATAGAGTGAAGAGTTTGAAAAATCCAGTATCAAAAATACAGTTTTGTTCGTCTCACACGTCATGATTTACCAGGTGATGCATATAGCAGAAGTATTTTACAGACATTATGTGACATTTTCATATATATCAACATTTTTCACTTTAGGTCTGAAGCTTGAAAAACATCTCACAGCGTGGCACATTAGTCTAATGTGTGTCCATCAGTAGACAGTCATGTGGCCGACTGAGTGAAAGGCTGCTCTTGTACTGGAGACTGACTGGCCATGGGGCTGAGCTAGATTATCTAACATTTTACATAAAAGCGGCCAAGGCGGTTCTTTTTGCTGTCCTCTTCATGCATGACATTTGCCAAGCAACAAAGAAACAGTCCTGCTGGAAGAAACACAGAATTCATGCAGCATGTCAAAGCCAAGATGTGAGCTGTGTGACACATGCCATTGAGTCTTTTACAGCAGGTCAGCTTTAAATGAAATCTGCTCCCAGGCCTTGTGAGACGTCAAATTAGGACTTTGCTTTCTGGATATCATTGTATACCTTACTGCAACAATCGCTGCTGTACCTTGATCAATCAGTCAGTACGCTCTCTTTAATGGCTGTTTTTATTCTTTTTTTTTTTTACACTTCTTGTCTTTGCACGACAATACACCCTTGTTGCCTTTACATTCTGTAACTGTCTTTGTGTCTCATGTACATACATGTGTAGATAGTATTTACACTTGCACCTTAGCTCTGCTGTCCCATATTTCTTCTGTATACCTTTCATTTTTTATCTATATATCATTCTTACTATTCTTTACTAATTACTATTTACCATATATATTCTATAGTAGAGTCTCTAAGCTAAATAATTTCACATGAGTGTACTTGTACAAGCAGAGTGACAATAAACTACAAATCTTTTGGACTTTTTTGTGGACTATGTGGTTTATGAATTCTCATTACACTTAATATGACTCAGTGGTGACACACACACACACACACACACACACACACACACACACACACACACACACACAGAGGCAAAACATGATGACTCTCAAAACTCTCCTCCCTGCTGATTACATTAATTCTCTCTGTTGCATCTGTTTGAATATTCATGTTTGATGAAAGCTCCACTGTTGGGAGGCATTTACTGAGAATCCTTGTGGAAATGGTGAGAATTATGAATGAAAGTTCTGTATTTACTCAGGTAAGAGCTTTACCATATGTGCCCACAAATATATCAATTTTTCTGTATTCACAGTCTCATCCTCCAGCACAACGGTAAAGGGAGGTGTTGAGGGGAGCAACAAAACCAGTTCATATTAGGCTCATTCATAGCACGGTGAAATGAATCCTGGCAGGGGAATAAAAGTCTTGTGGATTAAAGGGTTTAATCTGTTAGTTACTTTCATATTCAAACTGCCCGCAGGGAAGGAAGTAGGCCAGGAACGCACCTCAGTCTCAGACACAAACATCAGCAACCAAAGATGGGCCAGACAGTGAGATTGTTCTGATTAGTAGGGAAGATAAGAAAATATTCAATTCCTTCTAATTTCCGACATTTTTATCCCACTATGATGAATCTAATATCAATGTTCTATCCCCTTATTTAAAGACATATAATTGTTTGTTTTGTACTTGTTCAAAGTGGATAGAAAATGCATGACGACAAAGCCGTTTCTAAACCCAGTCGCGGCAAAGTCAACTGCTGCAATAACACAACAAACATCTGGGAGCATCTGGCTGTGGAGCAGGTTTGAGGAGACATGTCACTTCACTCGACCAACAGCGTCAGTTTATGCTCTTTTGAATTAATCTATATCATGGCAACATGCATAAATCACCTCCCAAAGCCTGCACATGGCGGGCCTCGACACTACCACAGGAGAGTTCCTAAAGGTAATTATCACAGCATACACAGGCAGCATATTACTAGAAACTTGAACAAGTGAGTGGGTACAAAATGTGCTTGTCATGACATGCAAGATAAGGAAAGTGTTACTCAGTGTTCTCAAAAGCCTAAATCGATATAAATTTGTGAAAGGCTTCCTTTCTGGTGTCACTCAATTTTTTTACTTCTCTCTCAGTTGACTACATGGAAGCTGAAGTTTTTCATTTTCTTGTCTATCATCGTTTATGTGTACACCAATTATTGGAGATCAAATATTATCACTCAAAGAAACACTATGTGTGGTGTACAGAGGAGCATTTTAAAAATAATATGACTTAAATAAAAAAAAAAAGAGAAAATGTCAATTGATGTTTTGACAATCTTCAATCAATTGCACTACTCATTTGGGGGCTCTTTTAGGCATTTATCGAATCATCAGACGGATGACAGGAAACAAGAGAGAGATGTGCGGTTAGGGTTCATGCCAGGACGCAAACCAAGCCCTAAAACCAGGCCACCATTAAATGTTTAAGAGGAAATTGAAACAGGGAATTGGATATTGAAATGACAAATGGTTACTGTAAAACGGCAACAAGAATTTGGAAAGAGAAGCGGAGATGGAAAACAGAAAAATGTCAAGTCAATGGTAAAATTAAAAACCGAATTGCTTACGAACTTATGTTGAAACATCTAGATACAAAAAGGAAAATGCCCCTCCAGAGTGGTGCTGTCACTATACAAACAGCTTTACTTATACTATCCTCTAGGAGAAATAAATTACATATACCTTAATTTTGAAGAATTATACTAGGAATGTTCCTTTTCCTTGTTTTCACATAGGGTGACCTGATTGGTGGCTCATGCGCAAAGACCACACAGGTGTTCCCTTCACCTGCTAATTAGTGCTAATTACAAGCTAACTGCCTCACTCGTGGGAATACACTCTGGGAATACGCTTGTTGACGTGAATGCCAACAAACAGTTAATCTTGATTTGTCAGATGTCTGCACAAATGGACGGTGTTGCCAAGGGCGTGTGGACCGGTAGCAGTGGGAGTAGAGTGTCACAGAGTACTGGCTCCTCGCTGTTTCTGCCTGTAAGCCAGGGACCACCCACAGCTCTGCACCCCTACTGTGCTCATACACCCTCACACCTACTGTACTGTAGTGTGGCCCACTAGGCAAAGAAACATAAAAGAGGTTCCTCTCGGACTAGAAAGCTGTATTCAGACACGACTCGACTTGACTGCCCGCTACAGAACGGGGCGAGGATACTGCTAACACTTCAAAATAGCTCAGCAGAGAAAACATCAACACTTTTTCACCCAAAGGACCTGGCGCTGACAGCACATGATAGCTCACTCTCAGCTTAGCTCACAGCCTTCACAGCTTATACTCCCAACAGAGACAATATGGGGGGTTTATTTTCAATAAAAGAATCCATTTTCACAAATACTTTCTTCGACTTTCTTTTTTTTTCACTTGCTACAGTGTGGGAAAGCGGCACTTTAGTTTATTGAAAGCTGGCAAACTACCATCACTGTCTTTTCTCACCAGCATCAGTGGGAAACACCACTCACAGCTCAGCTGCCAAAAACTACCAACATTCTGTTTCTTGGGAAGCTTTAGGAGAAAAAAGTGGTCAAGTAATTGTCAAGGACAAATGTCAACACATCAAGGAATTTGATAAATTGCACTGAACCTGTAGTAGTCTATAGAGCCGCAGCGATTAGTCGACTGAAAGAAAATTAGTTGCCAACTATTTTAATAATCAATTAATCGTCATTTTTCAAGGGAAAATAGGAAACATTGGCTGATTTCAGCTTTCTAAACATAATCGCTGCTTAACTTCATGATAGTCCAAAAGCCAAAGACTCTTCATCTACTGTTTGGTTGGACAAAAGAAGCAATTTGAAGACGTCACTTTGGGCTCTGGGCAATTGTGTTTGGCATTTTTCACTATTTTTTGACATTTTCAGAGACTAAATGTGAAAAATAATTGGCAGATTAGTTGCCAACGAGAATAATTGTTAGTTTCTCCTTTTTTCAGAATAACAAATCTAGACAATGATGCTCTTGCCACCAAAAATCTGACAATATAATGGGAGACAGACAAGTTCAACAGCATTCTTAGAGTCATTCACATCTTTCAGAGCTGGCCAGTATTTTTCCACCGTCACTTCGACAAAATCAGTACATCTATTACATTTATCCTGTGGATTTGTTCTAAGTAGCCTTGAAGCAAATTAACATCTGTTAACCTGTAGCGCCACTTTCTTTTCAGTTCAGCGAAATGTCTATAAAGCCTGACAACCCCGTAATCTTACGTATATGCCACAAATAAAAATACATTTTCTTTTTGATGGTTGGTTTACCTACTGCTGTTTGTTGCTGCATCCCCCAACAAGCAAACATTTCCACAGCAGACATCTGAATTTGTCACATGACGAAAAGCACAGGTGTTACCATTAACGTAATTGTGGCTCTGTTACGCTGAGAGTCTCAGTGAATCATGCACATGCTCGAGGAACTGGCTCGTCCAAATGTAATGGAGGCATTGTTACAGTGAGTAATTGCACCTGTGTGTTCTCCCTACTTTGACGTATCACACATCTGCTGTACTAAATACTTTATATTTGGTTTAACTGCTGTGCACACAAACAATTATTATTATTTATTTTTTTTGGATTGTCATGAAATAAAGCCAGTGAGAGTTACAAACACCAGCCAGTTCAATATCTAGAACCCTATCTACAGCTAAATGGAAGAAGAAGGGCTCTTTAAATCATACTCTGCTTTAACGTCACATGAAAGCCTGAAAATTGAGCTTACCAAACATCTGTTAGCAGCACCGGGATAGGGCTACACAGAAACTCGACTTGCGGAAAATACACAGCCTTTTAGACAAGAATGTGCATGTTTAATTACTCTGCCACGAAGGGAAAGAATGTAAACCTTCACCATTCAGGAGCACGTCTACACTCTTAGCATAAGCCATAACCCAACAGGGAACAATACTTTATCCAGGGGAAGACTCATTACACCCCAGGGGGAAAAAATGAAAATGACAATTTTATTCAGGGAAATGAGATTCAGGAAGGTTTCTGCAAAGCAAAGTCAACCCTGAATACGATCAATATCAGATAAATAACCCAGACGAATACGACAACGCAACATGAAGCAGCTAAACGGTCTGTTTTAGTGAAAAGACGCAGGTTCCAGTTTTTCAAGTTCCAGTTATTTTCAGGGCCAATGTACGGATTATTCATATTCAAATGCAAATGTAACCTAAGAAACCAGATCACACAAGTCAAAGTCGACAACGAGCAAATATCATGATCACCATCATTGACCGTCCGTAGTGTGTATTCCCTTTCTAAATTTTCCCTTTAATGTAAATCAAATCTTAATCTAAATGTTACTTAACAGTTGCATTCAAGTTGATCTTTAGCGTCCAACCACCATTAGCAATAAATGTCCCCGTATTTTGAGCTCTGTAATCGGACGTTTCTTGCAGAGATGCACCTCAGCAGTTATAGTTTATTTTTTTAAACTTAGAAGTTTTTATGTCAATGAGGTTCTACCTACTTTCAGTCTTAGTTGTTCGTCTTTCTTACTGATGATGTAACTGGGAGAGATTTAAGCTGCTAACTTGCTCCAACTGTGAGTCAGCTATCACGGGCCATTGGAATAATTAATGAGACCTTCACTTCTAGAACCAGGGGCACTGTAATGGCAGCTCTATGATGAATTAATTGATAGAAAATAATGTTAAAAAGCAAATCCTCCCTTACAGCTTTGTGAGCCAGTATTTCCACCTTACCATCTTACTCATGGTCAGGTTCATACTTTGTAAAAAATGTATGATAAAGATCAGATAAACTGCACCTTCAAAGGCCTGTGAAGGCTGTAACTAGTCTTCAAACGGCCTCCAAAATCCCCCAACACATTTTCAAGTAGATTTTTTAAAAACACAGACAGGAGACCTTTAACAGTTATATAAATACCAAGTGAAGTGAATGAAAATATGAAAGCCCACATTATGCATTTAAAGCCAGCTTTCATGTTGAGCCATTCATCCTCATTTGTTTGCTGAGTAGGATTGGGGGAGAGAGGCTGCCTGGGAAATTCAAAAGGATATTTAGCATTTGAATAAGTGGAGCCTGTGTGCGAGTGTACTTATGTCCCTCAGCTGCCTGTGTTTCCAGTGTCGCCTGCGAGGCTGCAGGGTCATACATATGCTAATCAGGTCCTCGCTGTGCTGTGCCCTAAGAAAGTTTTGGTGGTTTCTTTGTGCTACACTGTACATAAATCACCGCTGGATCACATGAAAAGTGAGGAACATACTGTACTTCAGCTCTGTTAAACCACCAGAGAGTTTGACTCGGCTCATTTCACTCATCCATTAATAGTCAATTGTTGTGCCAGCAAAGTCTGACGCAGATTACTTTAATTGATTTTAAATGTTTAAATCATTGAGCGTATAATTACTGAATAATGTTCAGTCAGCTGTTCAGTTATTACGGTAATTACTGAGGGAGTTAGGCTCCAAAGTTACCATCCTCAGTATCTGTTGTTTATGCTCTATAAGATGAGGCTGAAATGTCACTTCACTGTTTCAGGACATGTTTTGTTTATGACACCCAAAACTGTTCATAAATTACAGGTGAATAAAAGCATTTGTTGAGAAATAAGTATTCCAAGCTAAGTACAGTATTTAAAAGGGCTGCAATTTGTTTAGCCCCAAATGAATCTAACACTTCTTTTGGTTCATAAAAAAAAATCAATAATCAAAATTGGGGCCTATATGTCTATTATTCAAACAGGTGTTACGTTTACGATATGATTCATGATTGGCCAGGATGATCATTTTTGCATCACAACCTTCTTTTTAACTACAAAACTATTAAATCCCTGATGGAGTCAACACTTGTTGAGGTCCGTACTGGACAAATTTGTTTTCTTACATCTCAAGAACGAGATTGAAAGTATTTAGATTAATTGTTCAGCCCTAATCAAAACTCAGTTCCTAACTGATTTTCTGTCAATTAATCAACATTTATTTAATTGAACTATTTTTCAAAAACAATGAAAAACATGTACTCTTTGTATCATCGGCAAACTTTAAATAAGTATTACAAATGTAAAGCTTTGTTTGTCTCCATTGCAGCTGCTGCAGAGTTTCTCAGCGTGTGCATTTCCTCCTAAACCAACCACACGTGAAGAATATCTGAACCATCGCTGTCTAATTTGGTTTCAACGTTAAAAAAAAAAGGCAAATTATTCCATCACATGCAAATTATTTCTTCACATGAAAAGATTCAAACCTGAGACAATGAAAAAATTAAAGAGATCTTCAAAGTACACCTATGTCAGATGTTTATCAGACATAATCTAACCTGTAACAATGGAATTTCCAAACCGTTTCCTTTCTTCAACTCAAAACTGAAAGCCAGTGAGGGCAGGCCCCTAACCTCTTTCTACAGTAAACAGCAGCAACATGCAGTAAGTAGAACAGCCACAGAGATGTTTGACCACAGAGCCCCGGTTTGTACTTCTGAGGAAGCTTTCAACCAGTTACATTTTTGTCCAGTCAGAGACACCTTAAAGAATAGAACACCTAAGAATATTTTTATTATATTAGAGACTTCTGAAAATTGGATAGGTAATTTGAGAACTTGTCAATAATACAGCTACCGTCGCTGTTTTTAAAATGCATATGAGAAGCCAATCGACATGAAAAAAACATGTGCTATAAAGAAATTAATTTAAGTGTGTCCAAAACGAGCTGATACGCTGGTAATTTCATTGTCCAAGAATTGACTGACAAGCAGGACAGCGGTCGAAACAGCTAACGCAAAATACTAAATAAGCAATTAGTTTCGCTGCCACTCAATGTCAAAGAATGACAGCCAGGTACACCATGGTACCTCTGTACACACTGATGGAGGGCTAACAGTATTTTCATAAGTATTAAGAAAAGCTTTACTTTCAAGGGTAGAAAACGTGAGGATAGAAGGCCAAAATAAAGAGGTAATGATTAAAGACTTTCTGCTCAATCCAAACGAGTATGGACGTGGCCTCGGTCTGATCAACTATACTGTCGTGCTCAATTCTAAAAAGTATAGTGCATGTTCTTGAACGTCTATTAATTTCACCAATTTTAGGTAAGAACTCAACTGTGAACAGGAACTAGAGTTAAAGGAAGTAAAACTGGGAAGTACAGGGGTTGAGTCTTCAAAAACCAAAAGTTTCTTTGGTTAAGTCATTGCTACAGAAGGGCCGCTCACTATCTGCTGAGTCACAATAAATCACACTGAAATGAAGCCGAAAGAAGAAAATAAAACAGACTCTTCCCGAGAGTCAATCCTGATTTTACACGACTGAAATTCAATGAACATGGCTGAACTAATTGGATTGTTGTGTGAAGAGTACAGGAGTAGTGACCTGGCCAACAAGATCTTATACACGTTAAGACATTTACTCACAGCAGGCTTAAGACTGGTTCATGTTGGTAGATTTACACTCAGATAGTTGGCCTGACTAAAGCATAACAACTGCAAAACTGAAAACTGTGACGCAACATTTAAAATGTAGCTACATGAAGTGATGATCGCATCACATGACCTATATTATGTCTCTTTAGACCATCAGCCTTTAGGGATTTCCAGAGTTAGCACTGATGTTGCTGCGGGGAACCCTGACATTAGTCGATGGTGGAAATTGTGGAGCCAGATAGCATCAGCTCGAAAGGACAGAAATCTCAAATGTCAAAAGTCTAATCATTATTTTTTAGCACAACTCCACCGATGTCTGGAGTCTGTCACGACTCCCTGAGGAGGCAAACTATATTGGACACACACAGCCCAGTTGCCAGGACGCAATGTTGGCACTTCTGGGTTTCTGCAACCCACTAATACATTCATATTCTTATGTGTCATAGGCCATATAACATATTGACATTTCTACAAATGTTTCACATCACGAGGAGGCTGCGGCAGTGACCACAATTCAGAATTGTGTTTAATCATTTGAAAGTGAGAAGCCACAGGAATTGTTTGATTAGGGACCACTGTGGTTGGACATTTGATCCAAAAACTTGACTGTAGATTCTTCTAAAAGTACGTCACTTGAGTTACATTATGTCTTTGTTGACCTTCAACATTTAGGGTTTCCCCAGAGTTAGTGTTGCATCGGGAAATCCAGACGCTGTTCGACAGGGACAATGTTGGAGCTTCAACTGCCAGATATTTACATACACTGTCAAACGTGTAATCTCTACTTTTTGGCCCACTGATTTCTTGGGGTAATAACCACGAGTACTAATTATTATCCTTTTTTCCCTGGGTGGAGGCACCATTATGGCCTGGGTGGAGGCAACATTATGTACACAGCCCCCGAAACTCTGACACACCTATCCATCACAAAAAAATCTAATAAATGTAATAAACAATAATCTTCAATAAAACTGGATAAAGGCATTAACATTTAAGAATACTAATGTTGTAACAATCAGCGTCAGCCACAGTTTACAGAGCATGTAATTAGATGCATTCACAGAGTCTTTCGAGAGAAGCAGTTATTACAATTTTTGAACCAAGACAAAATGGATGTCTTTGTTAGGATCTGCTCTTTTGAGATGAAATGTGCAGTTCTGGTAACAGATCCTGTCACGTGCCTTCTGTCAGTTGTCATAGCTACTCAACAATCTTCACACAGAGACGCTTTCAACTTCTCTCTTCGTGTTTGTATTAAGCCTGTCTCTAAACAAACCCAGCTTGGGTACTCATCATCTGGGATACACATTCTCTACCGTTCAATATGTGTCATATTGCCAGCTCCTCAATTGTATTTCTTTTTATTTATGATTTTTAAAAAATTAAATACATCATTTGAAGAATCTGCACAGCGTTCATGCTCAGGGCCAAGAAAATTCAGGGACCTCGGGGGCCACCATGCAAAAACAGATTTGCCAATCGTCTCTCTTTCAAACAAAACACATGCTCATGCAGGTAAAATTGATGCTGAGGATGTCAAGGGTCGCTGAAGGGCATGATACATTTTTGCCCTGGGGCATTTAACAGGTTAATCCTCCCCTGTGTGTCGCTACACTGCTACCTGCTCTCCTCTAAATAACCCGGTGACAGGTAGGAGCCACCGTGACAACACCATCCTATGTAATAACACTATACCGACACAAACCAACACCTAAGAAAGTGTTCACATTAAATATTCATCATTAGTGAGCAGCACCAACATCAACCGATGTAGACATAGATATAGTGTGTACTAATCGGGAGGGAGAGTATCGAAAACCTTTGAATTAACATTCATGTCAGTGCGTTAAAGAGACACAACAAGCCAGTAATCCGCTCTCCTCTCCGCGAGCATTACAGAAAAACAGGCTGAGAGAAGATGAGCTAGGCCTGACGTTATGCCGCTGTGTGTTTATCACAATAACCTACATTTAATGTAGCATGAATAAATAAACGACAGGCACGTTCAGATACAACAAAGGCTGAATAATAACGCTGACCTAATGTTAGAACCCTTTCCGTCCTGCCTTATTTGCTACAGCATCAGCCCCGACATTTATCCCGATGGCTAACGTGCTTACCGGACAGTTCGTCGGGTTCCAGCCCGCTGTCGGTGTCGAGTCCGCAGATCACAAAATAATCTGCGAACCGGCAGGAACCGGAGCTGAAGCCGGTGGTCATTTTGAGACTGGTCCGGTGGTGAACTTATCCCCTCAACAGGGAGCATATTAAAGGAACTGGGAGAAGTGATTTCGCCTTGCCATCACGGATGCTACGTTACTGCGAAGCTCGAAAATCAGTACCGATACCAAGCTAACATGTCTGCTAATAGCAACGGCCATGATACATCCGGTACGTGTTCCTTCACAATAAAACACCCCCTCCACAAAATTACACGGGACGAGAAACTTAGATTTTGACCCAATACCCACACATTGATACATAAATCAAGCACAAATTAAGATACCGTAATTTATAACAATAGATCAATTATAATCTTAAAATAATACGTTTGTATAAAATATGAATATGTAAAAGGTGAGAGAAAGGATAAATAAGTAAATATGGAAATCTGAAAGTTTGAGAATATCTTTGAAAGTGAGAAATTCTGTACGATTAGATATTAAAATGGATACTGTATCCTATATTCTGCAGTGGTTCAATAAAATAAAAAACTACAGGCCTACATATTAAGCCATATTTGTGCAATTCATGTTTTTTCTCAGTGTGTACTTGAGTACCTCACAATTCTTCTTCTGTCCTCTTTTATGGGTGGTATATTTCAGATCAGTCCTTCTTAGTCAGTTTTTGGATCCTTGATGATTTTATATTTGAAGGGCCACTGAAACTGGTTTGAAAGGCCATTGGCAAAAAACAACAACACATACTGTGTTGTTCAGATGCAATGATGTGAATAGTAATAGATCTCATCTTCCCTCGATAACTGATTGCCTGTTTACATGTCAATTTGGCCACCATGCTAATATTGTCACAAAATATTCAGAATAATTAGGGATCCTACATTTTTAAACAGCATATTCACCAGACAAAAATAGAACAGCCTAAGGGAGAATGTATACCAGAATCTTTTAAAAATCAATCAATCATTTTTTTTTTTTTAGCTAGAAACAATTGGTTGATCATATCCAACCTTATGGTAGGCCAATTTAGTCCAACGGGCCCCACTTCGGCCAGCTCTGATGTAGTGTTTTGTATTGTTTTTTGTTGTTGACGCCAATTGTTGTCTTATGTTTAGGGATATTTTCATGACTTCCGGTTTTCCACTTACCATCTCTGGCTTTGCATGTCCATAAAAATCTGAGCGTTGCAGTCGAAATGCATTGTGGTCCATCAACAGCAACACAGCTGTAATCATCTGCTTTACATACAGTTAATCAGCAGGCTAATACTGTTGGTGCAAGAGCCTGACACACTTATTTTTAAACTGCTCAGGAGACAAAGTGCTACAGATGGATTTGTACATTGGAAACAGTGATTTATTCTATTTAGCACTTTGTTATTTTTAGAAAGGTGTCATTATTTAACCGCCCTTGTTTTTATGTTTTTTAAAGGTCTTTCATTGGCCTCTAAATACATTCATGGAGTAGAACAGTCTGTATGTTATCAACTTTCTTGGGGAAAGTGTGGTTTAGATCATATATTCACAAAGGATGGTGCTTAAATGTAATACTGAATATTAGATACAGGAAATTTGAGCAAAATTAGTTCTTAAATAGTTTTCACTCTTTGAAGGGATGTCTTCACTGTGTTCATACATCGACACTGAATTCAGCTATTTTAAAACAGTTGCTCCACAAACCAGTTTTGCAGCCAGCTGGACTGATGATCTGACCCACAAGATGTTAAAATGTGAATGTGAGCTTTATATGTCACTTCTAATCAACCCATTTTTATCAGCACGTGTATGATTAAGGTCATGCCATTCCATAGCAGAGAAAAGGAAAACAAATGCCGTCGTTAAATCTTACACACTAAACCTGTAATAATGTAGAGTTTTAATTTGTTTCAGTGTTCTTTAAATTGAATTGAATGCTACATGTTTCCCAGAATTAATTCACATCAGTCAGTCATGCTGCAGCTCTCACTTGTAAATGTCATGTTATCTGATCAGACCACTGCTCCACAAGTATGTCACAATAACACCACCTGGTGGCACTAATCCCTCACTCACTACCTGAAAACCTCAAGTATGAAGGACCTCTATGAATTTTATACTTGTTTATGAATCAGCGTTGCCACTCCAAAAGGCCCTTATACTGTGTTAATCGTTCAATGCTACAGCACTGATTAAACTCCTTACAGATAATTCTCAAAACTCAATCATATTCTGTAAAGATAAATTTAATGATTCAATAAATATTTTAAAAAACATAAACTCGATTAGATAGGACAGGAATTTTGCAATCTGTAAACACTTCATACTGCAATACATCACTGCTCAGTACAAAATAATACTGCTCTCTGAAATGTTACAGAGGGTTTCACAGGTATTATCGCACTACACCTTTCATTGTAGGACAGAAAACAGCAATGATATATCCAATTTGAATATATGTTCAGTGTGAAGTTTAGAATTAGTTTGGATGTAAATATTCTAGCAAATAGAGGGAAAAAACCCTCAAAGAAGAAAATCAAGCTTCTGTTTAAATATTGAGAAGAGAAAAAAAAAACCATCATTAGGACAAGTTTATACCAGTTTACACTTGACTAAATGAAGATGCATTTCCCAAAACAACAATCAGCTATACAAATGGAGCTCACTCATTAGAACCATAAAAACAACCCAACAGCACTTGAAGTACAATTATTTCCTGTGAGCAGATGAGCATTAGCTTCCTTATACCACTTAAAAGTCACACAAGTTTAAGCTTAGATTGTTGCTTCAGATCTGTGTATGAGGAATTGACAATCTGGCAGCAGTACACAGTGAATCTGTTGATTTATAAGACATTAAAGTAAAATACAGTAAATCTCAAAACGCACCAAACCAACTGCTTCTATAAATGTGCAATTTTAAGAGATGAAAAGGTGCAATATGTAAGAATCTGAATGTTGAATGTTGTCAACTAAAATTCCTACATATTGCACCGTTTAAAGAAAATTCTGTTGAATAAGTTGCCTGCATTAACATTCACTGCACCAACGTCTCTGGTAACCATCCAGAAAGTGTTTTAAGCAGCAGCAATAACTTAACTTTGCACACAGGCCAAAAACAAAAAAAATCTAACAACATGAAACATGAAAACAAATCAGTAAGCTTTTATAGCCAAGGACATCATGAGCCATTTAAAACAATTGAAAGAACAGAAAACAACAACATAAATCAGGCAGCGTGATACATTTCTCCTGATGAAGAATGGAAGCAGTACAAAGGAAGGTAAGGCTTGGATACCTCAATCCATTGGCAGTCTTTTTGAGGGCACTGGTATGTCATCCTATGATCTCTCCAGTTATACACCGGTCTATCAAACTATAAGATACATAATCTGTATACACACCAAAAAACTGGAGAACCCAGCCTGGATTTTTTTTAAACGTATAAACCAAAATGATTTTGTTTGGCTTTTAATGTCTTTTTTTTGGGTTGCTTGAATCATACCACACATAAATCAGTTTTGTTGTGAGGAAAATTACACCAGCTCAGTCTGTTCATTAGAAGATACAGTACAAAGATCTTTTTTCAGCAACTAACAGAAATGGATAAAAAAAAAAATAATAATAAAAAAAAACAAAAACAAAAAAAACACGAGGGGGGTGGGCTGGGGCACCGTTTAGCTCAGTCGGTAGAGCGGGCGTCCCATGTCTTCGCTGCAGTTGACCCGGGTTCAACTCTCGGCCTGGGGCCCTTTGCCGTGTGTCGCTCCCCCTCTCTCTCAACCTGTTTCCTATCACCTCTTCAGCTACTCTATCAATAAAGCCATAAAAGACCAAAAGAAATACTGTTAAAAAAAAAGGGGGGGGGGGTCTATTGTGTGGCAGTGGATCCAGGCACCTTTTAAGGAAGAGCAAAGGAATTCACCCACATGTCAACAAAAGGAGCACTTACTAAGATCAGTCATTACATTGTTTTATTTTCCACAGTTTCATTCTTTCCTTGCACTGCATTTGTATGCCAAGGCAAGCACCATATATCAAAATTTCTTTTTTTTTTATTTTAAAATCCCCTTTCAACAGTAGTTTGACAGTTATTGCTGTGGCGGTCTACTTGATTAGGGTTGAGATTAGACACAAGTTAGACACATGTTAAAATAAATATTAAAAAGGGAGCAGAACTTAAAGGTGCTACCAACAGGATGTAGTAACTGATATGCTGCTGTCAAAGAAAATTGTAATAGTTAAAGAGACACAGATGTTTGCAACACAGTTCCGTACAGAAAACTATTTCTTGCCATAAAAAGTAGGCCATATGGAACAACTGGTACCAGCATTTAAAAAAAAAATCCAAGTATCAGTTTGTTCTACTTCAACATCCTACAAGTAGCACCTTTAATTGTCTGACAAGAATCATACAATAATGAGCAGTGCCTTAAATAAAAACAAAGAATCCAGTTTCTCTTATTTACAAGATGTGCCACAAATAAACAACATAAAATCACAGAAACCAAAAGAATTCGTGCAGGCAGCGGCTAGTTTATACTTCACCTAACTTCAGTAACAACCCACCACTGCATGCATTTTTGTGGTCAATGAGTTGCTTGTCGTGCCAGTGATCAATGATTTTCCCACCAGCAGCTGTGTATGAGACTGAGGCAGAGCAACTTGAGTGACAGCTGCACGTTCCTGAGCTGAGGGGAGGGGACGTCACGATCAGCCAGCCAACGAGGCGCTGAGGTGTTTAGTGCTTTACTCTAGTTTCTTCTGCAGCTTTTTCTGGAAGCAGACGGGCAAGATGGAGAGCACAGCGAGCACGCCGAGCACAGCCAGAGAGTTCCAGGACACGGCTTCGCCGGCTGTGGTCAGTTTGTACAGTGTTGTGCCTGCATTGATCGCTACAAAGGATGGTGGTGCCACTCCTGTAAAGGCAGCCAGGTTGAATACAGGTGAGTCAGTGAACAACTCAATATACCAAACTAAAATATATCAGAAGGAATAGGCAAGTCTTACCGAGAAAGGTACCGACAAAGAAAACTCCTAAAGGCACATTGATGACAGGTGAGGTGATGTTGATGAACCAGTTGGGGAGGAAGGGGGTAATCCTCAGGAAGATGATATAATTTATCAAATGATCTCTGTGTTTGTCAACCTGCCAAGAAAAAGTCACAGAATCTTTCTTAAGTCAAACACACAGGAACAAAACTCTCCAATCCAATAAAACAGCTCTGCAAGAGTTTATAATCATCAGTTTTTATTGACTCTGTCATAGAACTGTGGATTCAACTCCATGGTCATTCTAGGAACAGACACCCATCTCAATCTAGTATTATAGCACTCCAATACAACACCACCGTTAACTTAATCATTACTTCATAAAACAGTATCAGTACCTTTGTCATTACAGTAGTCCAGGTTTTCTTGCAGTGTCGATAAAAACTTAACATAAGCATCACAAAATCATCCAAGCATCTCAAACAGAAAACTGCTCTAACAAAAATACCTTCAGCTCAAGTCACAGTACATTTTCGGTGAAGGCGTTTACCTGCTGGGACCATTTCTGTGCCCTCTCAGAGAGATACTTGTAGACCATGGGTCTGCCCACCAGATATGACAGCAAATAGCAAAAGGAAGCACCCAGGCCCGAGCACTATAGACAACAGACAAAACACATGATAACCGACTGACACATATGATGAGGAAGAGACAACCACAATCACATAGCTGGAGAAAGAAAACAATGGTTATTTCAAAACATATATCAAGGACTTGCCATAGAAATAGTTATACTCTGAAAATTAAACTGAAAAATGATCAACTCTAACACCCCCCCCCCCCCCAAAAAAAAAAGTATAGGCTTTCTATATTGAAAAAAAAAAACAAAAAAAAAAACAAATCCAACCATCTATATGACTGGTCTATTTGTACTTTTAGCAGCAGTGGTGTAGCATTATATGAAGAACATGTGGTAAGTCATTTCACAGAAGAGGCTGAGGGCTTGGGTGTTTACACACATTAACCACTTCCCTTCCCTGTTTGCTGCAACATTAAGCAGCATATTAAGTGTGTTTGTCTCTGCCTTTCCTGGGAGCAAGATCCCTCTTCTGTTGCTAATCCTAAAGCTTCTTCCATTTTTTCCCATAAACGCAATTTATATATCCCAGTTGGGGAGGATAATGTATGTGGTACAAAATTGAAAAGTCCCTTGAGGCAAATTTGCGATATTGGGTGATATAAATATAAACTTACATGACTTTACCATCACAGATAGATGCGTAATTTAAATGTTCAATTTGATTTCACTGAAATGTGCAAGAAAAAAGGCACATTTACAAGGGATAGACCATTCTTGCAAAATGGGGGATGTGTACCTAAATTCTGACATAACTAACTGTGTCTGTTGTAAACTATTTCCATACAAAGTTGTTAATTATAAAACCTTTGTTTTGTGACACTTTTCATATTGTCCTTTATTACTCACCAAGCAGACTAAGAAAAGAGCCAATGGGAAAGGGTAAAGATACCCAGACAGGATGCTGAGAAATATAGATCCAGGGATCGCAAATGTTTGGAGGCTGACAAAAATGTCAAGGCAAACAACAATAAAGAAACACAGTTATCACATGGACAGACGCAAGTTAAATCAAATATACAAACAACAATAACATTAGATTCAAAGTATATTTCTCTTTCTGTAGAAAGGTTGAGACATAAATTTCCTCTAAGGGCATATGTATATTTGTTCTCAAAGGATACAAAACATAAGTTGCGAAGTAGGCCACCAACACTTGGGTGTAATATGTGTCTTTGTATTTGGACAGCACAGTTCCCAAAGCTTTGGCATCATCCATGTCTTTAGGGATCTTGATTTTCTCCATTTCATCACTGCAGAAAAAGGGAATCAAAAAATCTTAAGTCTAATATATTTCACACAAACATTTTCTGTTTTTGTTTTCTTCACAATACAACTTCTATATACTATAGCATGTAGGTTGTACTGGAAACGCATCATTTAATTCTTATGGGTCAAACTAAACTTTCAGTATCACAGTGAATAATCGTGTTTCTGAAAGATCCCTTTGATTGGCGGCAAGCCCCAGTGGTTAATACTTGGTCCATCCCTGTTCTCCAAGTTGTAAAAAAATATATATAACGTACTGTTTCAGCAATTACGAACTGCTTATTCAGTTCCACTTACTATTCAAAATTGCCTCCTTCAGTGCTAGAATACAGATTTTTACCAGCTGAACTATAAATGGTAAAGTTACATGCAAATAGCAAAAATTGATTACTTCTGAATTTACAGAATACACAATCAGTAGCTCAGTCCAACTTTTTTGACATAAATACAGCCCAGCTCAGGCACAATGTGCAACCCATGGGTAATGGGAAATGTCACCCCTCCAATATTGTTACATCTCAGTTTCATTTGGTGCCTTACCTGCCTCAGCCGGTCTGCACAAGCTTGACTCAGACTAAGGCTAGGTTCCTTGTTAGGTGAGCTGTTAACGGCAGGATTTACATAAATGATTTACTTTTTCACAAACAACATATCATATATGGTATGTTGTCAGGCCGGCTGGCTGTCTACTTGCATGACCAGAAACCTCAGATATAAGCACCTCAGCTAAAGGATTAAGCTTTTGCAACTCCCTTTCTCAAAATGTCTGATTAATTAATCTTTACAAAAGCATATTCAAATTCACATTGTTTCATAGGAAATTTCTTGAAGAATTGTTATATTTTCTTGTTGGAATGCATTTGTTGTGGCCAACATATCACCTGTTTTTTCTTCTCCTGGTAATGTCTCTTTGTAAAGTTACTCTGTAATTATTGTTTTGCAATGATTACTTTAAAACATTGATTCATTTGGGTAGTTTTAAAGGTTGTTTACTTTACCTTCTAAATCTGTTTAACCACTCATCTGTCTATGTACTTTTCTGGTCTTGCAGTTACTAAATATGATAATGAAATGTTTGGACGCAGCAGTACGGAATGAGTTTTGGTAGTGAAAATAACAGGTCACAGTTTCATCACTGTAGCTCATACTGAAACAAACACTCCTTAAAAATGTATTTTGATTTTAAATGTGACACAAAAAAATCAATAAAATGCTTTAAACAGATTTATTTGTGAATTCACAATTAAGTCTTAATTTACAGGGACGAACATTGTACCTACCCATAATAACCAAGTTTAATAATCCATAAAACAACTTACTCAGGAAGCTCTGGGAAGTTCCTGTAGACCAGATACATGACTGAGGCAGCGCAGGTGAAGATGGACACCAGAATCAGCAGAGACATGCGTGCTGAGCCCCCTGCAGTGTGCGGAGCCTCTGTGGGGACAGAGAACAATATAATTACACAACTAATGAAGAGGTTACTACACAAACAGACAAACCAGCTACCAGGGATTGTGTAATTTGCTTATGAGTTTTGCATCATTTGCTCAAGACCCTACAGGGAACTAATTCTCCCCCCTGGGACAGACTCTTGCTGTTTCTGAGATGGGCTGTTAAATCATGCTTTCAGTAAACACTTTGCGGAAAGAGACATCTGCATGTTGCTGCAATAAGGCAGCAATTATCATTAGGACTGCACGATTTGTTTAATATATTGTGACATTGTGATGACTTTGACATATATTACGATTGTAATACGATATGATCAAGTTCACTAAAAACCTATTCGAATCGAGGAAAAGTGACATTTGTGTGGATCTGTATCCAAAAGGGTATTTTCCTACATCAGGAGAACAAGATTTGTAGGCCAGTGCATCTTTGCAGCACTTTAAACTTTATTGGTTGATAATTTTCTGTCAGAAGCTAGGTTTGACAAGTGTTAGTATGTTGCTTATCTGGTGGCTAAGCTAGACATTCAGACAAGAAGAAAGAGTTACGTTATGGGATAAACAGATTGTTCACAATAAAATAAATCTGTCTAGTGACAATGTTGTTAGGACATTTTGTTAATGTTCACTCTTTCCTATCCACCTCCTTAGATGAAATAAACCTGTCTGTGTGTAACTATTGTTCATTTGAGTGGTTAAATTAAAGGACCTTTAAATGTCGAATCCATAAACGAATGGTACAACATGGGAGGGCCAGCTCTTCAGGTCATGACTTGGTTGTCCACTTACATCAGTCTTACAGAAGGCAGATGGTTTGAAAGAGGACTACAGGAATCCATCCATGTCAAACTGGACCGACCGTCTTTGAACAGAGGAGTTGGCCTACGACATTACTTATCACCCACTTTCAATACTGTATCGAGGTCCCTCCCCACACAGCTCAACAACCATTCACACCTGGGCTCACCTAGCCTTAGCAACCCGCATGAAGGCTGGTTTGACCAAATTACCCACAAGTGGCCTTTAGGTCATCTCAGAGTGATCTCAGAGCTCACATGTCCTTAACGACTCTGTCAGAACAGACGCCAAAGTCTGCCAACTCCTGTCAAGTTAGTTAGAACTGAAGAAGCCTCTTGGATGAGAGTTGAAACGTCTTCAAGAAACAGAAACAAGTCCAGTTGCCAACCATACAGGACCATGATTAACCATGACATGGGTGACTGAGTACATTCATCAACACAGGCTCAAGTATTTGTTTACCCCTAAATTTCAGAAGAGAACAGTGTATTTGTACTTGTCTACATCTATCTGACAGCTGTAATTTCTACTTACCTTACAAATCAATATTGTTGCTACATACATGACAACGTTGACAGATATGGAATAATGGAACACTGAAGGAAATTGATCGACTTAGCTCAAAATACAACAGTGAAATGCTTTTTAGACATAAACAGATCAACAGAAGTGATAAATACCAGTATAAAAATCAAAAGACATTCCAACATTTAGTCACTTTTACCTTCATAATCTTAACTAGAGGATTTGATTCTCAGTCCCTCCCCCACCACTCATCGTCTGACAGTCCTTTTGGTGAATTAGCTAAACAGCTAACTTAGCCAAAAAACAGTCAAAGAAGTGACATTTTATTCTCGTTTTTCAAATTCAAGGTATTTTTATCAGGCTCAGTACCTTACTGTCGCTCACTATAAGGGTTTTGGGTGTATTTTATCTACCTCAACACGAAAGCGTTACGGTTTCCTGAGCGTTACTAAGCTAGTCATCGAAGCTAGCCGTCCGAATTAAAACAAGCTAACATTAGCTCCTGTGCTGTCGTCGGGACTGGCTTCACATCTGAAATGACGCTGCCATGTCGGTATATTGCTTCATCTACCTGTGTCGCCGGCAAGTATTTGCATTCCTCTGCTTTGCATTAAGGTGAGCGGTTAGCCACTCAGGGTACAAAACCTTACCTTTCTGTACTTGTGGGTCACTAGCATTAGCCTTCACCTCCTCCTGAGCCGAGGACAGCCCGTCGGTCTCTCTTCTGTCTCTCCGCTTCTTGGCCATTTTCTGGGATAACGTCGAGGTCAGCTGGGGTAGCGGTGATGTGTAGATCAGGGGGCAGCCGGCGGGTGGAGAGTGACACCGGTGTGGTGACAGCCTGCTGACACGTTACACAGGTTGACCTTTTACCTTCGCATCCAGCCCCAACTGTATCCGTCTGCAGCCTGCAAGAGAGGGGCGTAACCTGTAGTGGGCGTAACCTGTAGTTACGTCACAGCTACAGGTTACGCCCACTATGCACGCTTCTTAAAGGGACATGAGCCTAAATAGGTACTACTACAGTTTGACCACGGTCCAGCGGCACAAACGTCAATGTCTACGCAATCTTTGCCCTATAATAGATGTAGTCTTTCTATTGTTTATTTGTTTTAGTGGTAAACGAGTAAAAAGGCACTTAAGACACTGTCAGAGACCAGAATTCATGAGTAAATGGATTAATTGAATAAATATATCAATGTCATTGCTTGTGTGGGTGTGAGTAAGATAGCGAAACATTTATGTGTTAAAAACAACGTGTGAATTAAAATCGTATGTGTTAAGCATGTGTGTACATTTATTTGAACAGTTCCTTATTGCAGAGGGCGACAGCTGATGGTATGACTGACTTTTTTGCCATTCTTCTTGGCCATTTGTATGGCCAGTCTGCAGCAGCTGTAATGCTGAGTGGAGGGGTTGAGTGGAATCCTGATAAATCAGGAAAGCCCTTTTTTTATTGTCACCTGTATGAGTCCTGGAGTTTAAGTTGTTTTTGTCCAGTGATCTTGTTGGCCAGGGGACTTATTTAGAAGGCATACGCCACTCTCTTCGCACACCGTGGGATTTATAAAAAGAGAAGTTGACGGGAAAATGTGCGGTCCTCCACGCAAACTCTGACCCATGCGTAGGCACATAACTGGGGTAAGGAGAAGCGCCACTGATGGCAGAAGAAAGAAACGGGAGAAACTGTGTGAAACTGATACTGATCGTGTCAAATAAATAGTAATATTACCTCTCATATATGAACAGTTTATTTGCAAGAAATGGTTAAAAAAAAACAAAATCTCCTCACATTCTGCCATTTCGTTTCATCTCCGTTTTCAATGCATAACACATAAAGCACTTTGTATCTGTGTTTTCTTGCTATGTAAATATAAAGACTATAATTATCTTATATTATTAGTCTGAAGGACTGTTAGTCAATCAGGTTAATTCTCACACGTGCCGTGCGCCAGCGTTTGGATGTGATGCGTCGCTTGTGAAAATACAGATATGGAAACAAATACGAAACAATCATTTAATAAATTCCTTCATGGTGGTGTTTAACTCGGAAAAGACATTTTTTATCTCCCGCAGTTCCCTGGAAACATCATTTATTGCAGTGATGGTGTTTCTCTGCATTTGCAGTACTGCATCTGTAAGGACACAGCCACTGGAGGGCACGAGGGGCATTGGTGTCCCCCTCCACCTCCGTCACCACGTCACTCAGGAGGGATTCCCCAATGATCCCCACCAGTTTTTCATCCAGCGGGGTGAGCTCCGGTGGCCGTTCCCCCGCCCGTGACACAGACGCTCTGCCTGTGTGATGACAGGCGCTTTTTTGCTTCCACTTTTATGTCTGACCACTTTCTTTCACTTCGGCCACACTCCGACTTTCTGATGCAACATTATTTAGATTGTCTGCCACAGTAGCTTAACATCATGGTGATAGGCCCTGGTGCAAATACTTTTTTTGTGCCCCCCATCCTAGACACAAGCGCACACTCGTGATTGCAGGCACGCACACACAGGCTTGGACACACACACAATGCACAAGTGATTTAAATGTTTATAAATCAGCTTTTTATTAGTTCTTTGACTGCCATGACAGAGAGAACATGGTCTGCTGACAAACATCTGCTTGCGAGCATGGTAGTGCCTAGACTTGTGTAAATATAAATGCTTCTCCTGTTAGGAAATACTTGTTAAGTGTTGTGTGATTTGACTTTAACAAAGTGCATCAACAGTTAAATGTCATGTACCTGTACCTGATGAACGGTTGCTTGTACTGGACACTTATAAAGCAGTTAATAACATAGCTGTTCAAATGCAAGGATTAGCTCTTTTTTTCTTTACATCCAACTCAGGCAGTGATGCACACTGTAATGCCTTTCAGCATTTTGTCTCAAGTTTTATGGAGCCAAATGATGCTGATGGAACTATGAAATGAAACAGACCAATTGCATATACATTACAAAACGATTACAATATCCTGTATAAAATTTAAGTTTATACATATGTATGCACACATACTCACATTTGATACATACTCTACAGTTTGTAAGTGTGCACTGCTCTAGTCTAACACACACTGTGTATTACTCCACCGCAGAAAACAGTCCCCAACAAATGCACCATTTACTACAGTTTTGAGTTAAACAGAAGAGAATGGTTAGAGGCCCCCGTAGGGCTGTGACACATTTCCTTGGAGGAGTCAAAAGAAAAAGAAAAGTAAATCTTTGAAGATATTACACCTTATAGCTGGCTAAGAAATGCCTCAGAGGAGAGGGCTCTTCACATTCTATCTTTATAGGCTTGTAGCTTCTCTGTTGCATCCTCTGATAAATGTTTCATCAAGTCAGCTTGCATCATTTCCAATTCACTGTCAAAAAAAGAACAAACATTAAATGAAAGGTTTCAAGTAGATGTTGCAATATTCTTTATGAGAATGGGTATATTTCATTACACATTGAAATATGTCTATCATCAATTCTTTATATATTAATCTTACCATGGTTCATATTGTGGGCCCCTTCTGAACCTGGCCACAGCCTCTGGCACTGTCAATGTGTACTTTTCAACCAGGGTGTAGACTGTCACCTGGACAGGATTATTGACATGTGTTAAATTAGAAAACAGTCACAACTGAATGTAGCCTTTAACTATGTTATGTCTAGTTTGATATCACATCCTTATGACGCTCTTAGAGTGCAATAGGCTATGTAAGATTTGACAAAAGTAAAAAAAAGGAATATTCTACAACACAGGTCTGAATGCTCTGAACAATTTTGAGTTTGTCAAGCACCCCACAAGCATTAAAAAATGAGGAAGGTTTTAATATTACACATCTGTATTGTTCCATTTCAAGGTTCTTTCATCTATCATTTATCTATCTATCAAGTGTGAGGTGTGATATGAAAAACCAGTATGTACAATATGAAGCACAGTGCCAATATTAATAAATGTATGTAAACAAAACAATCATGTCATACTTCTGGCAAAAGGACATCAAAAATTAAAGCAACCCAATCTGTCAGCTGTCTCGCCCTTGGCGTTTCCCTTATGACCAAGAACAGGAAGGAGACAACTTGGTCAAGTTGTTCATCCTCAAAATAAAGGGTGGGCCTCTCCTTCCCGTGCTCCCATGCTGACAGAAGATCCCCGGTTATGATAGCTTGAAACTGTGTAGGTTTGTGTTTTACTGTAAATTTGAACAACAACCTCAAACAAACTAATCACGGCACAACACAAATGCTTGTGGTCAAGCTCTCCATAATACTAATATTGCACATGAATGTCACAGTCGAGCTGGTGATCCTTATCAAAGTTACCGGTTTAATGTCATTACTAATTTTAAATTGCTGCACTAGACCACGCTAAAAGTAATGTTTTTGAATTAACGTTAGCGGGTTAATATTACAGCGGAGTCATAATTTTCAAGTTATTTCTGGTTATATTACAACAGCCACAATTTCTAGCTTAGATTTATCTACTTGGGTCAACCTTTTAGGATCGTTTAGGATAGAAATACATACATTTACGTTGCATGTCATTTACCAAACGGGCAGGTAAATAAGTTCCCAGCCTGGTATCAATGAAGTAATTCTACTTAAGTAACCCCCTCTGAACCCCCTCCATCTTGCTAACGTTACCTTGTTTGGTTCAGTTTCCACAGCAACGGGCTAGCCTCGTTCTGTCTGCCCAATAATATTTAATACTGTGGATAAAATATATAGCTTACTTGCTTAGTTCATCGCCCCGGGTAATAATATAACTATGTGCAGCAATTGTATACGTGTGTTACATTAACTAAATAAAATATAAGGACACTTACAGTCTGGATACGATCGCCATTTTTCGTTTTGGAGACATCTCTTGTGTATTTCCTTGTTCTGTTCTTGCTTTTGGCGGGTCTCATTCTACATCTCGCGTGGTTCAACGTGATTTACACAACTACACGTTACGCCCACACTACACGTTACGCCCACTACAGGTTACGCCCCTCTCTTGCAGGCTGCAGACAGACCCCTCTCCATCCAGCAGGAAACACTGTACCATCCACGACAGCGCCCCCAGAAGCTGGACTGAAGCCAACCGCCATCACTTAAACAGTGACATGTCTTTGTGATTCAGCTCATCACATTTAATAAGAGGAGAAAATGTAAGAGCGAATTTGTTTGAGGCGATCACACAGACCACATCTTCTGCCTTTTAGTTTCCCTTAACTTACTTAATATACAGAGATACACTGATATGTATGTAAAATGTAAAAGTATAAAAATTGGACTTTTGGATCCGTTGGACCACTTGGATCAGTTACAGTAATGCTTTATGTGATAATGCATCTGTAATAGTCATGCATGCAATGACAATGATGTAAAAAGTCCCCAGAACTCATATTTGAGTAAAAGTTAAAATATGGTGTTAAAATGTTAAAAGTGTGAGTCACCCCTATGAAAAGTACTTGAGTAAAAGCCCTTAACAGATCTGATATTACATTTACTCAAGTGTTTTCCTTATACACAGTTTTGAGGTACTTGTACTTTACGTGAGTATTTTCATTCTCTGCTACTTTATACTTTCAGTCCAATACATTTTGGAGGCAAATGTCGTACTCTTTACTATATTTATTCCATATATTTAGTTACTAGTTACTTTGTAGATTACATCTGAGCTAAAGTAGCACAGTTTCAAGTTGAGTTGTTCCATCAGCAGTCTGATTTAATGAAGGCGCTCAGAAGAATTCTACACACTGGATCAGATAGTCAGTCAGGCGGATAACCAGTTGACTAATAGTAGACAGTATATACAGTGACATTGATTATATGTTACCAGGGAATTACTTTCGTTACTCGAGTTCATTTAATATCTGATTGTCCTGCTTTAAGACCTTTCCTCAAGTACTAATCATGAGGGTGACTTTCACTTTTACCAAAGTAACATTTTGGCAAGATATCTCTCCTTTTACTCAAGTATGACTTTTGGGTACTTTTTTAATTTTTTTATTTACAAGACTGATGTAATGACAGTGACGTATGACGTACCCAAGACTTGAGTAACAGTAAAGACCTTTGGTAAAAGTAATTAAATGTACTTAAATATACTACGGTAATAACTGTACATAAATTTAAAAGTACGAGTAAAAGTAAAGTAGTACATATCTTTACATGTATACTGACTACGGGTTGACCATTTAATGGTCAATTAAAGATACAAAGATTTAAAAAGTGCACTGTTTTCACTTAAAGATTTGAATTCTTGTAATTCCACTGAAGTAACAGACATTGTTGTATTGCTGCTTTTCCACTGGTAAAATATCTAAATACTCGTTCTAACCAAAGCCATTTCTAAATTTGAACAGGGCTGTAGAATAGTTCAAACACTGTTTACCAAATACCAACACCCTCAAATAAAACAGAAAAATGTGACATTGTCCAAATACTTAAAGATTATTTGTCATTCTTCCACTTTACTCCCTGAATAGTTGCCTCAATAGACCCGGGGAGCTTAACGGTGAACTAAAATCCAGTTGGACTCACTTTTTCTATCACAAAGTCCATCTCTGGAAACTGGGCATTTAATTTTAATCGGGAAGGTTCAGCCACAAATACTGCTTGTAATTCTTTTACATAGAGTTACAATAAACCGTCTAAATGTAGATATATAGATACACTGATAGTTTCTTTACCTTAATCTTATTATGTTACTTATTATGTATTCTAAGTTAATTACAATATAATTAATATGTTATTCTCCAATAAAGATCAGTAAAGTACGTGGGTACATCTGAGCTTTTGTAAGAAAAATTTGGTGATAGCTCCTTTTAAAATGAAGAAGGAGGTACCGTCACTTTTACTTATAACAGACGCACAACTGTCGTTGTCATCAGATTGTTAAATGCAAGCCAAACAAAAAACACATTCAACTTCAGTGTCCAGTGTGCTTACACACAGTGATATGTGTGAAAGTTTATGTAATCATTCACAGATTGTCACTGCATATTCTGCAACATGCACGTACAAAAGACTGAATGACACACTCCAGGCCCGGACCACCGTCCTGTCCACTGAGGTGCTGACAGCAGAGCTCCACTTTTTTTGCATTGCGTATTTTACACTACACTTGTTACTGCCAAAGTCATCTGGTTGTTTATAATTCATGAAAGTTGTTAATATTTGTTCATTTTTGCTGTTGTTTTCTGATGTTTGTTGTGCTAAGATGGATGCACGGTGGAATCAAGCATGTCAAAACAACAAACTACACAGGCGACCAAGAGCCAGTGCGTGTCACCTTTATGACATAATCTGCCTTAGTTAATCATCTTGATTCTATTAATATGCATTAATCAACAATGGACCCAACAACAAGCATGACCTGTAACAAAAGGTATGTAACCCTCAGCTGCTCAATGGTGACAGAAGTCTAAAAACCGAATTGGTAATTAAATAAATGCTTATAATCTGTAATATCTTCTGACGTAGTTGAAGGTCAGTTTACATTAATAACATTTGAAACTACTTATATATTTTTGAATATGGGAAACATACAGTACAGCCAATAACTGAAATACCCGTTGAATCGCGTGAATGTGCCAAAAATGGGCTCTTGATAACTGAAATTAAATTAAGAAGAAAAAAATAAATAAAAAATGTCTGAAATGTAGCTAACCAGTAGGGGGGTCACCTTCCCCATATCTTTGAATCTCATATGAGCAATTTAGTTCAAGTAAAACTGAAAACTACAACTCCCACGGTGTCCATCTTGGCGCCGGATGTTCGTGTTGCACAAATTTGGCGCTGATCTATCCGGGTACTTCATTCACTGCTTCCTTTCGCGCCGGGTAACCGGAGAGCCGTGCGTCCATGTGCGCAGTGACTGGGAATTGATAGACCTCTGAAATATTAAAATCCGAGCCGTAAACAGAGTTTTCGTCATGGATCCTGAGTCTTTGGTCGAGGCCCTTCGGGGCACGATGGACCCCAATCTGAGGGAGGCCGCGGAGAGACAGCTGAACGAGGTAAAAGTTGAGATTAGCCGTTAATTGCGATGGAGGTTGTGGCGCGGTCTCGGATCAGGCCTCAGCCGTTCACAACATCAAGATGGTGCGATCACGCAGACTGGGCTCTGCTGCCGATACCTTGAGATCGACAGCTAAATCCCGCTAATCGATAAATGTAGTGGTTACACCCTGACTCGTATCACAAGCGTAGGGCCGTTAGCGTGATCTAAATGGCGTTTTTTAAATTTCGATGACACACTCGTGTGCCAGTAAGCAACGTCAACGTGAGCTTCATCTTGAGCCAGCTGTGTCGCTAATGCTAAACGAGCTAACCCTCATAATTGTTAGCTCGTCACACACAGTTTCGGCATAGTTTTGACTTATTTCAGGGCTGACACGGCACGAGAATAACAAGGCAGACGTGTTACACAACGAGCGATGCTTGGTGAACGCGGGGCATATGCTAAATTGGGTATTTAACGGCAGGATATTGATGTTTAGCCATGAGGCTAATATGAGCTAGCTAACTTGGCTACTTGTTGGATGAGCTGCCATAGTTCTGCTATATAGCTGCTGCTCACGTGTCACTGTGACAAGCCCTGAAATGATGACATTCTTTAATAAATGACTAAGATTGACAACAGCCGACTTCTCACTGTGGTTTCCCGCAGCTCCAGTCGATATATGACCGGTGACTTTCTAGCTGCGAAGTAAAAATATCCTAAAATGGAGTTTTACGTTAGCCGAGTTCCATGTGAGCTAACGTTAACTAAGTTAGCAGTCCTGTCCTGTTTGGGGCAGCAGCCGGGCTGCGTAGTTTAAAAAGTTGTCTCCTTACCCAACACTCATGGGGTTACATTGGATTTTTAATAGTGTTATTAATCACTAAACTTTGGAGTGTTTACAACATGTTTTTTTTCTAGATGACATACGCTGTGGAAATGTAACGGCTGCAGTTGAAACTGCACTGAGCTCATTCGACTATAATTTAAGATTGTGGCTTTTTCAGGGCTTCACTCTGTGCCACCCTGTCCCATTTGACATATAATCGAGGAGAATTAAGTGCCTTACAAATAAAAGCTTTCCAGTCAGGATTTCTAACCTCTCACCAAAGATGTGTGTAGCTTGATTGTTGGTTGTGGAGATTAAATGCCAGCAGGACTGAGGCCTTTAATTGTTTTGAAGCCCAACGTGTCTGCTTGTGAGATAAATGACACTAGACGGTCAAATCACAATGCCTTCTTCTACGTCAGTGCTCCTTTATGGCACCAGCAATTTATTTAAAGAGGACAGTTGACTTAAACTAAGGCCTATTTTGTGTTATCTATATCTATATTCAGATGATAGTTATGCAGTCATAGCACATGCGTTCAGTATGATTCGGCCCCATACAGTAACCCCTCCTCCATGTTTATTTTTTGCCATTGCAAGGGGATTGTTTTTCTTTTTCTTTTTTCTTTTTTTTTTACACCCACATATGCATTGATAGTGATGTCTCGCTTGAATGGCAAAGCTGAGAGAGAGAGTGCTCTTAGAGTTGAGTTTAGAGGGAAATAAATCATGTCTTCTGGAGGAGGATGGAGTAAATCTGGTTCTAAATACAGTGCTTTGCTTAGTCATAAACTCTAACTTGGTTTGTTATGAAAAATGGCCAGATGAAATTTGAGTAAGGCTTTAGAAAATGCATAAAAACATTCATAAAAAATGCATAAATACATACTGTCTTTTGTGAAGCGCCACATACTAACACGATGTTTGAAGTCAGCCGTTTGTTTATTGCTGACCGCCGAGACGCAAACATTGGATATATCAGTTGGCCAGATCCATAATTTGTTCCCTTTTATCAGTGTACAGGGATCGACCTAATGCAGCTGCAGTTGTGGAGGAGCCATACCCTAGAAATATATGGGTTGTAAAGTGCTGATCACAACATCAACTTGGATTTGTTAATGCCAAGAAGACAGCGCTGCTGCGTTTCCCGGCTGGTTGATTTGACCATCCGTGTTTTTCAGAATATTTAATTGAACACCTTGGTGATGTCGTATCCACTACCTTTGTACTGTTGTGACAGCCGTAGAAGTTATGAGATAAGCTACATGGTTACCATGGAATTTCTTTGTTTTGTAAACAAATTGCAAGCACGAAATAATTCATAAGTTTTAAAAAGGTGCAATACAATAACCAATTTTATTGTTGGTCACCTAGCAACTCTGTTTGCACGCCAAACCATGTGTACTCAACTTACCATGTCAAAAGTACAACACCCCCAAGCTTCTTTTGATGGCACCGTATTTACCGAGTAACCTAAAGCCACTGTAATAGTCTCCTTACAATACAAAAACACATCACAGTAATGCACCATTAACAGCTTGAAGGAGGTTTCATGCAAAATGGTATGAAACCAACTTCATGCAAAATAGTATGAACAATCTGAGATTTGATATATTTCAGTGTTTATAACCGATTACATTGTTGTTTTCAATTTTGATTCACAGGGTCACACCCAGGTAAACTTTGTGTCCACTCTGCTGCGTGTCACCATGTCTGATCAGCTGGATTTGCCTGTCAGGCAAGCAGGTGAGTCCACACTCTGACATGTTCTATAAAAGATGTCATGTTGAGCAGGATGGAAGGTATATCACTTCTGCATGTATTTTAAAATCTTAATATTCTTTGAGAAAATCGCTCAAAATAAAGATGGAGTCCCTACAGTCTGCTGACAGTCCAAGGTGCCAGACCTGCACATTTTTACAGGCAAATCATTGGTGTTGACCTGGTTTGGTGAGGGATGAATTTTGAAAAAACTGAGGTGGAAATGGAAAAACAAACCAGTTAGGTTGCAAGATGTGGTGAAACGTGTTCATAGGAAAACATAAACAAAGAAAATAGAAGTTATTGTCCGTGGTCTTAAAGGAATTGCACTGATTTGCTCACATTTCAACACATTTATCAGTGGGTTAAAGAGGTAAGTATGTATTTTGTGCCTTTTTTTTTTTTTTCAACAATTTTCTGGTACAGATGCATGAAAGATTATTTAAGGTTTTTGTATTTATAAAATAAGCTCCTAACCTGTAGATGCTTACACTTGAGGCACATTTTTTCCACAGGAATTGTTTTCATATATTTTTTTTAACACTCTTAGCGTACAAAAATTAACACTAGCTTAAGAAAACATAAACCGGAGTCACATAAGGATACCAAAACACTCTGGCTCTGTGCAACTTACCACTTCCCCCTGCATCTGACTCCAATTTTGTCAGATTGCATTATATGACAAATGGACTAGATATTCTCCATGACCCCAAGTTAAACAGTTCACTTATATAATACATTCAAAAAGATAATGTAGCGATGATACATGATTCATACTAGTGTTTTTGTGAGGCTAAAGTGCCACTCTGAAGTGCAGTGGACACGTGGAGTTGGTTAAATATAGCTTGTTTTGCTTTAGTCAAATGCAGCACTGTGAGGAAGGTGCCCATGGTGGGAATAAAAAAAAAAATCAACGTTCAAAGTTAGAATCTTGACCAGAGTTGCAGGAAAAAGTACACAGATAGCATCAGAATCATTGTGTGTCCACCTCCCAAGTATTCATCATAGCTGTCCTAGCAAATTAAGCCGTTATAGGAGCTGTGCTTTAGTGCAATGAATTACTTTTCCAGCTGTACAAAAAATGTCGGACAGTGTTGAGAGCAGAATAGAGGAGGAGCAGCTCCTCCAGACTGCACAGAAGCTGTCGGAATAATTTCAAAAGTGATGCTCAAACGTAGTACATCATCTGAATTTGTTGTATTGGCACTCTGTCAATCACTTGGGATTGTTATTCATTAAGCTTCTGTCTGGCTTGATGTTGGTAGGCAGCCCAACATGAAAAAGGCTTTTTTTTTTTTTTTTTTGGTATGGAAACGGTCTCTTTGCTTCTTTTATGATCATTTTATTTGAATGACATAAATTACATAATTTTTGGTTAATAGATCAAATGCATTAATAATTTTGTTTTTATAACAGACAGTCTCTGGACAGTGTCGTTGTATGTGGGTTTGAGTTGTATTTGATTCAATATTGGCAGCGTGTTCAGTATGTGGTGAGTTTTTGAGATCTCTCAAGAGATTTCTACTGCCAACAGATTTTGAAAAAGGTAATATCAATTTTGTGTTTGGTGGTCAAAGTGTTGAAAAATGACTCAGCTGCTAGACATTGGCACGTTGCTCTTGAGTTATTTTAAAATGTCGCGTCATTTTTGATTTGAGGACTATTAATGAAGTTTCATCTCGGAACGTCAACATAGTTGTACCTCCTTTAGTGTCACCAGTCATATTTCTAGTATTCTCCAGATGAACTTAATTTTGTAAGCAGATCACATAAAGGTTTGCAGATGACATTTACAAAAAAACTTTAGGAAGGAACACTTAATCGAGTACATCCCTACATATGTGTATGCTTATTTCATGGTTTAAGCTTGCAAAATAAGTATTTTCCTCTTCTCCATGAATCTAACTGATGACAGATTCTTAGTGGCTTTCCAGCATTAGGCAGTTGTGTAGTTTGGTGGTCACAGGCAGAGGGGAAAGGGGAGGGGGGGGGGGGTGTTTAATGCTCTGTCAGCATTGATAGGCTGGATTATGATTGCCTCGCCAGCGGTGTAGACATTTGTGTCAGCAGTCTGACGTCCGCCTCCCAGCCCTCACTCCTCCGCGCCCTCAGATGCCTCTCCCCTGTGAGCCACAGAACTCAGAACGGGGCCCCACAATGTAGATGTGAACCCAGCTGACACCCTTGTGCCACATTCAAAACTACTGAACTGCAGATGGAAGAATTGATTCTTGCAGCTTCGGCTTTAGGTGGTTCTGAATATACACCGCTGTGTTGTACACAGTCAGAATGACTAATACAGTCTTTAGGATGAGGGCACAAATTGAGGGTTGCATGAGGTTGTTCACTTTTACACCTTTTTGAAACCATACATGGTGGTTTAGTTACTTTGATACTCTACTGTATATAAAGCAGCTTGAGATGAGCTGATTGTTCCTAATGCGCAACAAAGTTTCTGGACGTTTTTCACAGGGTGTTTTTTATGAATTTGTTAAAATTCTAATAAATGCAAATAACGCAAACTTGTGTTTTTCATAACTGTCACAAACACTTTGACAATTAAACATCTCAAACAGAAATTGGCCTTTTTTTTTAATTTTTTTTAACCTTCCAAACAAATCAACTGAATCTCATGTTGCTTTTACATGAGATGCACCACACATGGCAGTCGCACAAATGGTCTCTTGGTCATTAGACTTTCTCCTCATATAGCTTGGTGATTATTTGTAAGCCATTTGACCAAACACTAGTGTTCAGAGGTACGGTCACAAATGCTAAAGGATCCACTTGTTCCCGCTATCTGTCTAGGTGTGATTTACCTTAAAAACATGATAACTCAGCACTGGAGTGATGGAGATGGTTCAGGCACAGAGACGCCCGTCAATAACATCCCCGAGGAGGACAGGCAGTTCATTCGAGACAACATAGTGGAGGCCATTATCCACTCCCCCGAGCGCATCAGGTAACCACACAGCCTGCTGGAGGAGTTAAGTGAGGAGATTTTTAGATTGCCCAATCTATAACTGCCCTTTTTTTTTTTTTTTTTAAATTCATCAGGGTCCAGTTGACAACGTGTATCCACCACATGATCAAGCACGACTACCCTGGCAAGTGGACGACCATCGTGGACAAGATTGGCTTCTACCTGCAGTCAGACAACAGTGCAGGATGGCTGGGCATCTTGCTCTGCCTTTACCAGCTTGTCAAAAACTATGAGTGAGTCAGAGTTCCCGATCTTCACCATATATTGTGTTGAACATTGTGGCTGATGTGTAACCTGTGTGTGTGATTCAGATATAAGAAACCAGAAGAGCGTCAGCCTCTGGTGGCCGCCATGCACATCTTCATGCCCATGCTAAAGGAACGCTTCATCCAGCTGCTCCCCGATCACTCCAGTGATTCTGTCCTCATTCAGAAACAGATCTTCAAAATCCTCTACGCCCTCTTCCAGGTAATCTCACGGTGCCTGACATTTTCTCTCTGTGGGTTTGAACGGATTCAGTTTATGGATTTGTTTTAAGACTAAAAACATGATAATGATAACCTTCAGTTTTTTTAAACTTTCAAAACAAATTGCACTCAGTTTTGCTCGACTAAAATCAATAATAGGGCTGCAGCCAACAACTATTTTCATTATTTATTAATCTGCAGATTATTTTCCTGACTAAACAAATCATAGAATAGTCTATAAAATCTAAAAGTCTCAAATCTAATCTTATCATAATTTCCAAGAGCCTAAAGTGACATCTTCAGATTGCTCCCTTGTCAAACTAACAGTCCAAAACGCAAAGAAACTTCATTAACATCAAACATGACAAAGAAAAGCAGCAAATCACTATATTTAAGAAGCTGGAGCCAGCTAATGTTTGCCATTTTTGCTTGGAACAAAAGACTGGAAAAAAATACCAGATTATCAAAAACAAAAATTGCCAATTCATTTATTTTGATCACTTGATCAACTAATCCTTGAAGCTAAATCCCAAATGAACCATTTCTTGCGACGTATGTGCTCAGATTAGAGTAAGGAAAAACTTACACTCGTGTTTTTCCACAGTACAACCTTCCTCTGGAGCTCATCAACAGACAGAACCTGACAGAATGGATGGAGATCCTGAAGACAGTAGTGGACAGAGATGTTCCTCCAGTAAGGAGATGACTAAATGCATATGACACTAATATCGCCACTCACTGTTTACAAAAGCTCTCAATGAGTGGAGTGTACAAACCTTGTCTTTCATTTGTTTAGGAGACAATGCAGATAGATGAAGATGAGCGGCCCGAGCTGCCATGGTGGAAGTGCAAGAAGTGGGCCCTTCATATTTTGGCCCGGCTGTTTGAGAGGTATAAATCTAATAACTGTTTAACTTCTTCGATAAATAGTAGAGGCATGTTTGCCAAAAATATTTATTATATAAAACTGTCTTTGCAGGTATGGAAGCCCGGGCAACACAACCAAAGAGTACACAGAGTTTGCTGACCTTTTCCTCAAGGAATACGCAGTTCCTGCTCAGCAGGTAAAAACTTCACAAGGTTTAATGTCAGCAGCGGCTCTCCAGTCGGTCTGTTTTAAAAATAAAAGTATTTTTGGTTTTGTACATTTGTCTACTAGGTGCTTCTGAAAGTCTTATACCAGTACAAGGAAAAGCAATATGTGGCTCCCAGAGTACTCCAACAGACACTGAACTACATCAACCAGGGCATAGCACATGCCCTGACGTGGAGAAACCTCAAACCACACATCCAGGTATAAATGCAACACGTCTGAATATCAAGGAAACATTTTACAATAGTGTATACGGCAAGTCTTGGCTGTAACATCAGCCAACAGATGAAAGACACAATATGTCAAAGTCTATTCCCTCGTCCCTGATTGTGATTTCCTTTTTGTTTTTCAGGGCATCATTCAGGATGTGGTGTTCCCCCTCATGTGTTACACAGACAGTGATGAGGAACTGTGGCAAGAGGATCCATACGAGTATATCCGCATGAAGTTTGGTAAGCAGAGGAAGTCGGTGCCTGTCATCCAAAAGGAATCCCATGAATCAGTGATGACTAAACAATAATCTGATCTCTGCTGTCCCCTTTAGACGTGTTTGAGGACTTCATCTCTCCAACAACAGCAGCCCAGACGCTCCTCTTCACTGCCTGCAACAAAAGAAAAGAGGTGGGTAGAAATTATTTGGTGCTTTATTTCCTCAGAACTTGAAAAAGATTCTGCATCTGCCCCCATAATTCATATTTAATGAAGCCTAATCCAGTTTGTTGTTTTTGCTCTTTTAAGGTGCTGCAAAAGACTATGGGCTTCTGCTACCAGATTCTCACTGATCCCGCCTCTGACCCCAGAAAAAAGGACGGTGCCCTCCACATGATAGGCTCTTTGGCTGAAATCCTGCTGAAGGTAAATAGCTTTCTGCTCTACATCCTTGGTAATTCATCCTTTCTGCATGCAGGTTAAAAGACGTGATTCCCTTTGAGCAGAACAGTTGTTGAACTTGTGTATCATGGTGAAGCGAATAGGATTTTCATCACACCTTACTGTTTTATACCTTAACTTCCCTCATAGGCAATAGTTTGAAAATTATGCTGTCTATCTGGGGCAAGAAATGATTTTGCAGAAGTTGGTTTGGCTGTGGGCTATTTGAGATGGTGAAACTATTGTGCCTACTTGGCTGTTGTTTTGTTGAAATCTCATAGCGGTTGACCAAATACTCAAGTGCTGATACTGTTGTTTTTTATTAACCATATTACCAAGATTCAGTCTGAGCAGCTTTTTGCCAGAGGGTATCAAGTTAGAGATGGATTTTTGTTAAACTTGAAGGATAAGTGTTGTGAATGTTTGACTGTCTTGTGAAATTTGTTTTTTTTTCTCTACTCAGAAAAAAATTTATAAGGACCAGATGGAGTTCATGCTGCAGAATCACGTCTTCCCCCTATTCCGCAGTGAACTGGGCTACATGAGAGCCAGGGTAAGTGATCATTTCCAAACAAGCAGACCAATGACTCATGTGTTAACATTACTTTAAATGAAGCCAAGCTTGTTATATTGTCACACTTCCTTGCTTCATAGGTAATTTAATGAGTTCTCCTCACATTTTCTCCACCTCTGTTTTCACACAGGCTTGCTGGGTGCTGCATTACTTCTGTGAGGTGAAGTTCAAGAGTGACCAGAACCTGCAGACAGCCCTCGAGCTGACCCGCCTTTGTCTAATCAATGATAACGAGATGCCAGTTAAAGTGGAGGCTGCTATTGCCCTGCAGGTTCTCATCAGCAACCAGGAGAAAGGTGAGCAAGTAAAGTCATAAAAGTCAAAATAAAATGAATGTGTAGGTCAGTATTTTCTCTGAGTGTCTAAATTATTTTGTGTGTTTTGTTCTTTAGCCAAAGAATACATCGTCCCCTTCATCCGGCCAGTGATGCAGGCACTCCTGCACATTGTCAGGGAGACAGAGAACGATGACCTCACCAATGTCATACAGAAGATGATCTGTGAATATAGTGAGGAGGTCACTCCAATAGCAGTGGAGATGACGCAGCACTTGGTAAGTACATGTCATCATTTCACATGATTGATATTAAAAATAAAATCCCCCCTGTGGCTGCAGAGCGACGAGAGCAATAGAAATATTTCAGTCATTGATATTAAAAATGAGCCATTGCACAACATCCAGGCTTCATTCAGAACCAACTGAGATGAAAGTTACTCGGAGATCAATCAAAAAAGACCCTGTGGTCTGAATTTACTCAAAAATGTCATGTGCCTCTCAAAAAATATTGTTTTTGCATTTATTTCAAACATATTCACAACAATATTCTTGCCTAAATGTTTACATGGCTAGTAAATATGAATATTCATTTTCCATATTTCCGTTACATGCAGCTTTGCATAATTGGATTACCGAACACAACCTCCGTCTATCAATTGTTCAGACACCCTATTGAAAACGTCAGCATTTCAATTTTGCATAAATGAGCCTTAATTTCTGAATATCTCTAAGCAGAATAATCTGTTTACATGATACGAATGAAAATCAGATATTGTTATATTTGGAAAAATAGTACATTTTTACTGTGCATGAAAATGTATTTGGTTTCAGGATGCATTGGTTTTTTTATCTTTAGCCGTCAGAATTTTTTAAAAGCTCTTTACAGTTTGGCTGTTTATTTGCCATGTTGACGTACTGATCCGATGCCAAATGTTTGCAACTGAGACAGCGATGAGCTCAGTGTATGGTGATGTCACATGTATCATCCCTGTTGCCTTTTAAGAGGACTAGCATCACATTTTGTTCATTTAACCCATTTCCTCTAATGTGGAGAGAAAGAATCGATGCATGGTAAAATGTTTGAGTATTTGAAGTCCACAGACACAATCATAACGGTGTATTTGTTCTCTCTTTGACAGGCTATGACGTTCAACCAGGTGATTCAGACGGGGCCCGATGAGGAGGGGGGAGATGACAAGGCTGTGACGGCTATGGGCATCCTCAACACTATTGACACATTGCTAAGTGTGGTGGAGGACCACAAAGAGGTTAGCAGCATAGCCACTAAGCATTCTGCCCCCACACACATACACACTCGCTCTGCTGGCTGATCACTCATCTCGGCGCCACTTCATCTGCAGAAGCAGCTCTGGTCTGCTGTAGCGTTCCTGCCAACACACTTGAGCCACCCACCAACTCCTGGGAACACGCTCTGTTCTCACCATGTTCAAAATGACTCAGAGGCTGAGGCAGACGCTAGAAATAGTGCCGGGGCACACTGCCACCATGTCTGCTGAAACATAGGACTGCGGGTGCTCGAAGCCAAGAAGCCATTAGATTTGACCAAGCAGTGCTTTACACTGAGGGTTTTTGATTGCATAACAGTTGAGTAGCTGAGGATCGTCTGTGTACGTCACCATACTGCCAAGAATGAGAAGTATTTGTATTTGACCAGGGAACTGTAACCTGTTCAGTTGGTGTAAACACAATAAAGGAACAGGTGAGTCATCGGGAACAAGAAAAAAAACATTAATGGTGAAGAGGTGCTCATCCTCGTCACTTGTAATTGATTTGATTAGATTACCATTTGCTAATTATCTAAAATCATAGAAAACGCCAAATAAGTGCTTGAGAAATAGGCAAAATAGGAGACGTTGTTATAAGACACATGTTTAATTGTTGAGCTTTGCATTGTATTGGATGATACACCACAATATTTGTAGTATTATCACGTTAACACAACTTTGATCATGACAGCTTTATCACCCAAACGTTATTATATTGATAACCTCATTACTTTAACCGTCATGTTTCAGATCACCCAGCAGCTGGAGGGCATCTGTCTGCAGGTGATTGGCACCGTGCTGCAGCAACATGTACTAGGTAAGTGAGACAGGTTCTTCCACATTCCACCTGCATGTTGTTCTAGAACCGTCTGTTCGCCTCAGAGATGACCTATTGATAAACAGATTTTTATATATACACCTCCTGTGACTCACCTCTCTTTTTTTCCTTTTCTCAGAGTTCTATGAGGAGATCCTGTCTTTGGCTCACAGCCTGACCTGCCAGCAGGTGTCGCCACAGATGTGGCAGCTCCTTCCACTGGTATATGAAGTCTTTCAGCAGGATGGATTTGACTACTTCACAGGTATGTGCTTGGTCTTACGTGAGAATGCTTGGTTTCTGTGAAGTTTAAAGATTTTAAACTGAAAGAATGATACGCACTCGAGTCAAGGAAGAAAAAGTGGGAATTTGTTTTGCTTTAAATTCAACTGTGTGAAAGTAAAAGTTTCTCTGTTTCAGACATGATGCCTCTTCTTCACAACTATGTCACAGTTGATACAGATACTCTGCTATCTGACACCAAATACCTGGAGATCATCTATAGCATGTGCAAGAAGGTAAAATAATGCAATTGATGATGCATGAGGGACTAATTATTTGTTGTAACTGGGAGGTTTACCTGTCTTTTTTCACTTTACACAGGTCCTGACAGGTGATCCAGGCGAGGACCCAGAATGCCATGCAGCCAAGCTCCTGGAGGTGATCATTCTGCAGTGCAAAGGTCGTGGTATTGACCAGGTCAGTATCCATAAACAAATGTACACCTCAAAATGATAGCTCAAGTCTATAGGGGAGCTAAACATATACAGGCATTCCGTCCTGAAATGAAAGCAATTCAAATGTATTATTCATAATAAACACATGCTCTATTGAAGATGTATTTGCTGTGTATTGCAGGTTGTGCCGTTGTTTGTGGCTGCTGCGTTGGAGCGTTTGACGCGGGAGGTGAAGACCAGCGAGCTAAGGACCATGTGCCTGCAGGTGGCCATCGCTGCACTTTACTACAGCCCCCCTCTTCTCCTCAACACTTTGGAGAACCTGCGCTTCCCAAACAACACTGAGCCTATTACTAACCACTTCATAACCCAGTGGCTCAAAGATGTTGACTGCTTCCTTGGGTAAGAGTGAAATTAGCATTACAGAATACCTGCTCCTGACTGCTATATCTCACAATATGCCGTGAACCTGTTTTTAATGTAAGAAACTACTGATGCTAACTGTTTGTTATTGCTCTCAGCCTTCACGACAGGAAGATGTGCATTCTCGGACTGTGTGCTCTCATTGACCTTGAGCACAGGCCTCAGGCTGTCAATCAAGTGGCCGGCCAACTTCTTCCAGCAGCCATCCTTCTCTTCAATGGCCTCAAAAGAGCGTATGCCTGTCGGGCAGAGCATGAGAATGACGAAGATGACGATGATGAAGATGGGGAGGAGGACGATGAAAACGGTAAGGCACAAGTGTTTTGATTTTCTGTGTGTTGCATCAGCTGACGTGTGTAATTAAGTGATATTAAAATGTAAAACTTTACATCCGCGTATGAAAGTAGCCGAACTCGGCAGCGATGAGGACGACATCGACGAGGAGGGCCAGGAGTACCTGGAGATGCTGGCAAAGCAGGCGGGAGAGGACGGAGATGATGAAGACTGGGAGGAGGACGACGCTGAGGAGACGGCCCTCGAGGGCTACACTACAGCTGTAGATGATGAAGACAACTTAGTGGACGAGTATCAGATCTTCAAAGCCATACTACAGAGTAAGACGACGAGCTGTTGATCGCTCTCCCCTGTGAATCAAATGGAATAGTTCAGTTAGACAAATGTTGTGCAACTGCTAATCTGACTCTATTGTAATGCAGATATCCAGACCCGTGACCCAGCATGGTATCAGGCACTAACACAGGCCCTTGATGAAGAACAGGGCAAACACCTTCAGGACATTGGAACACTTGCAGATCAGAGACGGGCAGCACACGGTGAGCACCAGCTGAGACTCTACCCCAATTTTCCAATTAAACTCTGATGTAGCTCTTCAGACTGACAATAAAGCTATTTTTTTACATGCTATACCCTGTTTTTTTTTTGTTTTTTTTCTTTTGTTATTAATGACTTTCTGTACAGTATATTGTACAGTTCAGTACATTAAAATCTGCTGCCCTTGTATCTTCTGTTATAGGCAAGAAAGGATGAGTGTGGGATGATTTAAATGATGATGGAAAAAAATAAAATATAATTCGGATAAACAATGGAGCTTTTTGACTGGGAACCATTTTGTTGGTGTGATGGAAGATTGTTGCACACTCGTCGCTACGATGCAAAAATCTTACTTCAATAAATGACCACAGTTGTCATAAAAGTCTTCTGTACATGAACAAAACATTGATGTGTTCCTCCACTGTCTCATCTTTTGTTTTATTTGTTTCTCTTCTCCATCACTGTGCCCTCATTTCGCATTTTCACTTCTATTGCTGACTAAAAATAAAGCTCTGGGGGAACAGTAGACAACCATGAATCAAAATCTGGTGTGGTCTGGACATTGTAGCCAACCATGCAAGCCTTCAACTCCTGAGCTTAGAACAGCAGAGCAGAGGGGGAAAGACTGAGAGAGGAGTTTAGGTTGGTTACCCTGTTTTCATTTCAGGTCCGTTGGTGGGATAAGAAGTTTTAACAACAACAAAAATAAGGTCTTTTGTGAAAATTGTGTTTTTGTTATTTAACCCAAATATGCCACTAATCAGAAAAATGGCCATCTCAGCCAAACAGCACATCTCATCGGTGGAAAGGTTTGAAAAGAGTTGTTGAAAAGAATGGATGGATGGATGAATGAAGCCGGCGCAAACCATAGAACCAGAAACGCAGAAATTGTTCCCAGAACACGATGTGGGTCCATCTTGAAAATTGTATGAACAGGCAGGGCGGTAAATGAAGTTAATTTTCTCCAAGTTGGGGGGGAAAAAAATACTTGAGTCTCATACTTTTTTGTTTTGGCAGATTAGACTTCACTGCGGGACCATTTTGCACATTTCAAAAATGTTGTTTGATTTGTGATTAAATGCATTGGGGGGATATGAACATGCATCCGTGGAAACGATCTCTGAGCAGAATGATTTTAAATGGGATTGGCTGAAGAAATATTGTCCCTGCATCTACAGCTAATGATGCAGGAAAAGGGACTTAAAGGCTGTTCTTCAAATGAACATTCATTTTGTTGGTGGTCTTGCACCAGTGATGTAGTTAATGAAGCTTCAGAAAAGGGCTCTGATGGAAATGTGTGATTTAAAATACTGTTCCTTGTTGTCTTGTTACAGAATCCAAGATGATCGAGAAACACGGCGGTTACAAGTTCACAGCGCCAGTGGTACCATCTACTTTCAACTTCGGAGGCACTGCTCCGGGAATGAATTGAGTCATCTGTTCTACTTTTTATTACTCTGTGACTGATTGTAGTGAAGTGAAAAAAAAGCTTGTGTTGTTCCCTTAAGTAGTGGTTCCAGAACTGGTTCTTCTCAGTCATTCTTCAATCTGTCTAATGGGGAAATAGCACCAGAAGATGTGGGAAAGCAACCAAAATGCAACCAATGGCTGGGGAAAACAAACCAAGAACTTGAGCACGATGCAAGAGAAGAAGCTCTGAACAACGTTGTCTCCTGGAGCCCAGTGTGGACGGGATACCATGATGGCAACTCTTTCGTTTTTTTCCCACTTCAACAAAATTGGGGGATTAACAGTTAGTAATTGATAATGGGACTTAATATTTCATTATCACTGTTGTGGCCAAATGGCCGTAATATGGTTATACCTCTGGTAGTGGTGATATCTACGTTATTTTCTGCATAAACAAACACTCATGTTTATGTACATACAAGCCAAGGTTATTGATTTTTCAAGTAGCCTTGAAAAAACAACCAGAGGCATTTGTAAGGTGTTAACAGCTGTATTCATATGTAGCATATTGGATACTTCATAGCACTATGTGATGCCTGATCTCTGTAAATTAATGACTAGCACTTTCATATTGTTCAGGTCTCTAGCCTTCTGTATCAGACTGCAAATTTTTTAAATTGAAGACTATTTAAAATGAAAACAGCTGTAACTTTGTTACTTTGCAAGCGACCTCTGTAACGGCTGGTTGTCACACATCTGGTTACAGAGTGGATCGGTGGGCAACTCGGAAACATTATTGATTTCAGGAAAAAAGAGAATGCTCTTGGTGTTCAGTATGGCTACAGGACATGTGTTTTTGAGCACTGAAAGTACAATTGAATACATCATTGAAGCATGTACAATTGGACTTGTCGTGAAGGTCTCAAGCTTTTGGTTGGTGTATGGATGAACCATCTATATATACAACAACATATTAAAAAAAAAAAAGCTAAGGGAATTCATGAACTCGACTGCTTCCTTATAAAGGCACACTTTTCCTGTTTTATGAATTTATAAGCATTTGTTTGATGAGCCTCACTTTTCGATGGTTGTGTGTTTGACATTGTCATATACTGTGTTTGTACACACCTGGTCCGAGGATTTGACCCCTGCACACACGAGCGCCGAAGCAAAAATCGAATCAATGGATTGCTGGGACACCTGGGGTGACTTTATCCTAACATTATCATCAAGTCATTGACAAAAACCTGGATGTGTTGTCCAGTTAACTGTAGGAAGATAAACTAGGTACTTGATACAACAGTGCAAAGGCCTTTCAATATCAGGAAAAGCTCAGGGCTGAATATTAGAATGAACCATAACTTTCCATTAACCTGTGTCATGGTCCTGGTATTGTACACAGTCTGACTCAGACGGAGCCATCATTCATGCTGTTGGTAACACCAGTGCTTTTCCTGCTATGACAAGTCAAAATCTATGTTTGGTGTAGCGAAAATCCTAGTATCAGGCTGTTTGTGGAATATCCACCTCTAACACACAAGATGAGCTGACATGATGGCTTAAGTGTTACCTAACACAACCTTTAGGCTGGACTCTACGTCAAAGTAATGTTATAACCTTCCTTATTTCAGTTTTGTTCTTATGTTTTGAACAGTTCTCAAGTAATTTGTGCAATCACTTCTCCACATTACTGTAGGATACAAAAACTGCACACATTGCATTAAGAATGGGAGAATCATGGTTAAAAAAAGAGGCCTGCCAGCTGTCTTTGAGTGTCCCCAAAAAATGTATAACTTTGGTCAATCAGGTTCAAATTTGGTTTCACTCCTCAGAATTACTTGTTGGATTACAATTAGATTTTAAATGGGCTTTTAAAGGGTGAGTGACTAAAACTCAGAGATGAAATGTAACCAAGTACATTTACTTAAGTACAGTTGAGAGTATTTCCATTTTCAGCTTCTTTATACCACACTACCACATTTTGTGGGCAAATATTGTGCTTTTAACTGATATATTTAATAAGTTACTTTCTTTGAAGATTGTGTTCTGCATCAAAGTAACATTTAAATTGATAACCCAAAGTGTATAATATATACATAGATGTAAATATATGCATCATTTATTTGTGAATTTGATGATGAAGCCAGATATTTTAAGACTATTTGTAGGGGTGACTTTTGTTTTAGCCAAACTGATGTTTTAACATCATATTTACTTTAACTTTCTAAAAGTAAATATTACTCTGCCACAATGGTAATAGTTATATTCCATCATTGCTGCATGCTAACTACAAGTAGGAAGTACATTGACTCAAGTACTGTACTGTTCATGACATTTCATTTGGGAAATGTCATTACTCTACATTTATCTGACAGCTTTAGTTACTTTAAAATTGATTTTGCATGCAAAACACATTAAAAGCCTATAAAATATATTTATTTTATGAAAAGCTACCCAACGGTATGGACAAGTAGCTGAAATCATCAGTCGATTGACATAATTTGTTAACGCGTTTTATTGATATGATTTAATACTTGAATGCTAAAAACATGTGGAAACATGTAGCTGGTCAAATGTAAGGATTTACTTTCACATAAGATTACTTTTCATCAGCTTTTCATAAGTTTGAGGTTTGGACACTCATGTGGGGTCATTTCTCACCCAAAACCAAAAAATCGATTAATCCATAATGAAAGCAGTCTTGAGCTGCAGTCCTCTTTAAAGTAGCTCTAGTTTGATACTTAAAGTACATTCGCCTAATAACTATTAACCCTTGTATTACGTTCGTTTCTCCCCCCTCACTTTGGTGTTCCCGGTCAAATTTGACCGGTCTGGTTTAACTGCTCTTACATTACCACAAAAAACATAATCCAGACATAATCATCACCAAATCTTAATTAACACCTTCTAATGCTGTAAACAATGTTTCCAACTAGTTGTCAACATGCATAACTGCAGTGAATATACAAAGAATATACATCAAAAATTATAATAGTAATCAAAACAGAGACCAAATTCACAGAACATCAAAAAAAGTCAACATGACTAGTCATCTCTGTGTGTGTGTGGGCGTGAGGGTGTTTGTGGTTGTGGGTGTAGATGTGTGGGTGTACATGGGTATGTTTTCCATCTAATGAATGAACATAATCTAGCATTACCCATTAATTTCCCATGCCAATTGACCGGGAACACCACAGGTGTTACAAAGTTGATTAGACCACTCAAAATTCAATGAAAATGGTGATTAGAAATTGTATATGTTCAAATGCCTAGTGTGGAGGATATCATAAGGCCTCGAGGCAATCTGAGGAAAAATAAAATATTTAGGGTTTTATGAAGTTGTAAATCGGTCAGATTTGACCCGAACTTCATAGGAGGATTAATACAGCCGGTGCAGGACTCTGACCTGTCTCCTAAATACTCCCTGCTGGAATGCAGTTGATGAAAAACCTTTTGGCAGCTTGCTCAGAAGAGCACAAATAAAGTGAAGTAAACGTTGTGTGGCGCTGTCATCACACTCGTCCCTGCTGCGCCACCGACAGCTCGCCTGCACTTCAGTGTTTTAGAGGCAAAGAAAGTGACCCACCAACACCCAGCAGACAGACGGACAGACAAACAGGTCCTTCTGGTGCGGCTGAGACAAAATGTGGCTTCGCGAGGAACTTTTGAAATCCATATGGCACGCATTCACAGCGCTGGACGTGGACCAACGTGGGAAAGTTTCCAAATCTCAATTAAAGGTGCGTTTCACTTCTGTTTTCTGTGGTGTTGAGAAGTTCAGTCGCCATCATCAGGAACACACACTCAGAGTGACTACCGACGTGTCGAACGTTGACGTTACTCGTCGTGTTTACCGTTAGTTTTGTGTGTAACGTTAACGGTTCAACGTTGACGGCGGGTCAGTAACGGCTAATTACGTACATCTCGTGAAAGTAACTTGCCTTCCTCTCACCGTATGACATTTTTGGGTAGTCGTGTGATAAAAACACGACTAAACTCCAGTGTACAGTGTTAGTTATCTTCACAAGTGGTGGTACACTTACTCAAGTGCAATTCTGAGGGCACCGGCACTTCACCAAGCTAGCTTATTTCCACTTTGTGCTACTTATGCTCAGTGTGACACACAGTAATGTACAGTTTACATACACTTGTAATGAACATCTACAGGTACATCTAAAAAAAAAAACTTAGAGTATTATGAAGAAGTTAAAAGTTTTCCTGTAATTTAATTCAAAATGTGAAATATTCATGTATTCAAGATTCATTACACATGAAGTGAAATATTTCAAGCCTTTCTCTGTGTCAATTTTGATGATAAGGGCTTGCAGCTCATGTAAAGCTATTAATCTTGGCACTGCGGGCAGCTGCCAAGTCCTGCTGGAAGAGGAACATCTCCACACTGTATGGAGATGCTGATTTGCTTTGCCAGCGGGAATAGTAACCGGTTTGCTGACCATGGTATTACCGTGCTGGATTGGCCAGCCAACTCGCTTGACCTGAACCCCATACACAATCTATGTGTATTTATGTCACTTGGCCACTATCACCTGCTTTTGATAGCCATCCTCAAGCCTCTGGTAGTACTCTGACTGAAGTTTTAACCACTCCTTTAGGAAGAATCAGTAAAGTTAAACAAACCTTGGACTTGTTTCTTCAGCACTGTCCACATGTTCTCGATGGGGTTCAAGTCAGGACTTTGGGAAGGCTAATCCAAAACTTTAGCCATTCCTTCACCACTTTCGATGTGTGTTTGGGATCACTGTCCCATTGGAACACCCAGCTGCACCCAAGACCCAATCTTCTGCTGATGATTTTAGCTGTTTCTGAAGAATTTGGATATAATCCTCCTTCGTCATTATTCCATTTACATTCTTTAGAGCACCAGATCCACTTGCAAAAACAGCTCGACAACATAATACTACCACCACCATGCTTGACAGTAGATATGTCGTTCTTTGGGTTACAGGCCTCCCCTCCTCACCTCCAAACATACTGCTGGTCAGACCACACCATTTTCCTCCATAAGGTTTTTTCTTTGTCCATGCGATCAGCAGCAAACTTCTGTTAAACTTTAAGGTTCCATGTCTGGAACAAGGGCTCTTGCATGGCAGCCTCTCAGCTCATGTTGATGCAAAACACACTGTGACCTCTGCACACTGACACCTGTGCCATGCACTTTATACTTACAAATGGTAGTTTGTACAGTTGATCTTGGGACGTGTAACTGCTTTTAAATGGCTCCAGGTGACTTTCCTGACTTGTTCAAATCAATAACAGGCTCTTTCAGATCAATGCTGAGCTCTTCAGACTTTCCTAGTGTAGTGTTTGGTTGAGTCTAATGGGTGTATCAAACAAGCTCTGCTACAATGGGCCCAGAAAAGTCACAAGCTGTTATCAGTAATAATCACTCAGAAGATGTTAAGATGCTATGCTACAAAGAAAATTGGACTGACACTACTTTCTCCATCACAAAAATTGATTCTTCAAGTTGATGTATGTATATTTTTGACCCAGCAGATTCTGTCCCATGTTCAGAAGACCTTTAATAAGCTCATTACAGAACCAAACATGAATGTTTTTTGAGACATAGTTGTATGTGTTCCACTCATTTCATCACAGCAAAATAAAATACAAATTGGAGAAATCATTGTAACGGCTGACTGCCATGAGATACCTGTTCTTTAAAAATGTGTGTAAACTTTCCATCATGACTGGAACTTGAGCTAAGAACGTAGCTGGTCAAGTAGGCCTATTGTATTTTAGTACAGATTTGAGGTAAGTTACTTTACCCGAGTCTTTTTTTTTTTTTTTTTTACCCCACTTTCTACTCCATTACATTTATGAGGAATGAGGAAAATGTACTAACTTCGCTACATTTGTCTGAATGCTTTAGTTACTAGTTAGCTACTTTTAACATTTTTGCACCCAAAACACATCAAGAGCTTACAAAGTTTTTCCATTTCATGCAGTTTTCTTCTTCTACATAACGACATCTCAGAGACAAGTAGCCTATTGTACTTTTTACTCCACTACATTTTAGTTACTAGTTACCTTCTGCATTATAATGTTTCACACCCGTACAACCAGTTTAAACCACAAACCTCTAACTGTGTTGATTGTGAATGTTTGTGACAAACCGATGGCTTATGCGCTGAGAAAAGACTTCTTAAACTAGTTAAATAAACTACTTGGACTCTCGTCTTGGATTAGATGGAAAATGTCTGAAACTGAGAACAGGGCTGTGTTTTCTAATGTCACGAAAAGCTGAATTTATTAGAAATATGTGGTTCAGTGCCAAAAACATGGATAATCTCAGAGAATATGATGCATTGCTGTGATAAATGTGATATGTGAAGAATGTGATAATTCTAATTTATTTTTTCCTAATGTAATGTTTGAATGCAGGATGTTTAATGGTTATGAACTGGTAATTACTACAATCGCAACACAATGTATATTTTACTGTATACTGTAGAGTTGCCAGTATGTTGTATTGCCCATGTCAGATTCTCTGATTTATCCACCATTCATTCATTTATGTTGCTGCTTATTTGTGTTTAGACCACTTCTGTCATAGTCACAGATCTTGAAAAACCTGTTACAGGATGCTTAACTGTGGCAGTGGCGCGAAATAAGTGGTTTTTTTTTGTGTGACAGCCTGGGCTTGAGTTAGTTTCCCTGCTGGGTGTGATGTCTGTGTGCCCAGTCTCACAAAGACACAGTCTGACTTCAAGGATCCTGCAGGGTTTTTCATCTCGCACATATGCTCTCTCAATACTGCAGATCTGCCAGGAAAACACTAAAAGTCCCTATTTTTGGAGATGTATTTAAGGTTTTTATGTTACTGCAATAGCCAGTTTAAAGCTTATTGTCCACCATCTACAGTTTCTACAACCTCCCTTTGGACTGGTATAGGAAACTGTTTGTGAAGGAAAAAAAGAAAGCTCATCTTCGAGAACAGAAGTAATGCTTGGCCAGCGATGCTTGTAAAAGTCAGTGGCAGGATTTTGCATGTGTGTGTCAAAATCTGAAAACTGTGAGAACTTCATCTGTTGCTGTATATTGATGTGTCCTAAGTGTTCTTTATGTGCCTCGCTGATGTATTTTAATTCAACATTCATATTGTTGTTCTTTAGGTGCTGTCTCACAGCCTGTGCACAGTGATGAAGATCCCTCATGACCCTGTGGCCCTTGAAGAGCATTTCAAAGATGATGATAAAGGGCCTCTGTCCGACCAGGGCTACATGCCGTACCTCAACAGGTTCATTCTTGACAAGGTGGGGACAAACAGGGTCAAACTGTTCAAGGAGGATCGAAGAGTCTTGTGTCTCAAATCCACTTAATACACTAAAATTTGACAAAATAATAACAACATGGGCTGGGTATCATTTGACATTTTTTTTATGCTAGTGCCAAAATCATGCTAATATCAAATATATTGCACTATATTTGTTGTGCTCTCACCATGCATGTAGGTGCATAAAGCTATGCACACACCTACAGTAAAGGTTAAAGACAGAAGTTGGCCTTTGAGGTTTTCAGTGAAAGCGATTCTGAAACTGTTCTGGACAAAACATTCAATGATAGTGAAAAAGTGCAAATCAGAAAAAGATTTCATGAACAAGAGTTAGACAGAAGACACTGGAACCATGGGTTAGTACAGTAACTAAAGAAAAGGATTCACAAAATTAGAAAAACTAGAAGACGAATTACTAGCTGTCAGTTACATTAGGGCTCTGTATATTCACTCTGTATATTCTTAACCCAGGGCTGCGCTCAGAGCTCACCCGGGATAAGCATGCCCCCCTTTTCACACACACACACACACACACACACACACACACACACACACACACACACACACACACACACACACACACACACATCATTAACCTATGCCATGGGATTCAAATTGGTACATTTTAGCCCCATGTTGAGTCCATTTGCAAGGGATAAACTTGCAAACCCTTGGGTTAGCCTACTTTGTAATATGCCAGTGTGAAAGTTTTCTCAGCCTGCGGCTCACAGCTCTAAGAATCCTTTTAGCCCTGGGCTAAGTGCTGTGTTCAAAGCCTGATTGTCTCTCATGCCAGAGAGAGTCAATATTGATTCGATTTCTGCATTAGCAAAACATTAACCTTTGCCAGCTAGTGTAATGGATCGCTTGGTTAGCAGTGAACTGATTGCAGGGAAACTAAATCACATATCAACTTTCATGATAACAGCTAATAAAAAAATCCTATATGTAATCTACAACAATTATATTTTGGGATTACATGACAGATACCTGTCTATAGTTGACAAAATGTTCAACTGGAACAGGGTTTGAGTTATAATGTGATCTTTGTGTAGCTCTTTAAATCAGGCGTAATAATGTTCAGGGTCTTCAACAGTAGCGGCATTTGTTCGGCAGCATGTCAGCTAGTCCATACTTCTGCTTTCTGTTCAATGTATTTGATAAGATATTACTGGCTGGTGATGCATGTAGTGGCTTCTTACTTCAAATGGATTAATGGCACATTCACAGTTAAGGCAATTTAAACAGGCCTAGTTTGTGTTATATTCTACTGGACCCCATGGGTGGCTTTGTGGTGAAGTGCAGTCTTTGTCTCTGTGAAATAACGTTTGTTGGAAATGTGTTAGCAAATCCAACAGATACATGATTTTACTGCTTTCATGGGAGCTCAGAGACCTCCTTATGAGTGCTCAGCTCCCACTGGCTCCCACATAACTCGAACCCTGAACTGAACCAACTGCTGTTGTGATACAGTCACAGTTTTTCTCCCAAAGCTTTTTTTGTTTTCTAACAAAAGGAGCTGAATTTCTAAATTATTAAACGTTGTCCAAACAAAGGCAGCTGTACAAGGACGTTGTATAAATAACTTCCAGTCAGGAGCTGTCTGATCAGAGAATAGGCAAAAAAATATTAGAAATATCACCAGACGTTCAATGTCAGTTTTTAGGACTTGACAGCTCTCTATGATGTGAGAAAAATATTTGCATCAGTACAACTAAGTAATAACTTTTTATACCTTGCTTTAGTTTTGTCAAAGCTTTTGTTTATGCTAAACATTAGCACTCTGCCATAACCAGCTCTTAAAATCTTTTTCAAAAATTAAGAGAAAACTAACTGCACAGTTTCACAAACAGCAGAAATAGGACAAACAAACCAACACACACTTCTTCTCCTGGAAACTGGATGACACATATTCGTCTGACTAATCATGACCTGGTCTGGTCTGTAGGAGAGGAAATGGTTCAAACCACTTCTACTCAGAGTAACAGTGTTTTGTCTATTATTTATTCAATGGTTGTGTTAGAAATCCAAAACTTGTAGATGAAATTAGCTACTTTTTGTTTTACATTCTTAGCAAAATAGTGTAAGAAAAACAGGCAGCCCATACAGCTTAGTGAGCGAAGTGTGGAACACTGCAAACACATCTGTTGAAGTGTAGCAACACTAACTCCCATGTCAGTCAGTAAACTGCTTGAATTTCACTCTTTGCACTTGGAAGCTGTTTTCTTGCCTTTTGTCTCATAGGCTCTGACTTGAATGAAAATTAGGCATTTAATTACATCAGGTTTGTACCTCACATCCTGCAGACTCGAGGTTTTGAAAGGAGACAAACACCAGTATCCTGCTTAGCATTTGTAAACACACTGCGCTCACTGGTGCTGACCAGTTTGACTTTGACTCCAACTGAATGCTGCATTTTTATTCCCAGGTACGGGAGGAGTTTGACGTGCTGGAGTTCAACAAGATGTGCTGGACTCTGTGTTACAAGAAAAATATCTGCACTAAACATCTACTCATGTCAGACGATGATGCGTTCAAAGTCTGGTGCATTTTCAACTTTCTGTCAGAAGAAAAATACCCACTCGTCATCATTACTGAAGAGGTGAGGAAGAGAATAGCAAGTATAGCAAACTAAACACCCGAACAAAGAGTAGATATATCTCTTGACATCCCCCCTAACTCTATTTCCTGGTCCTTCTCTCTAGATTGAGTATTTCCTGCGAAAGCTGCTGGAGGCCATGGGAAGCGGATGGAGTGAGGAGAAGTTTTCAGATTACAAGCTGCAGCTGAACAAAAAGAAGAACTGCCTGACGGCCTGGGAGCTGATTGAACTGGTGGGGATGGGTTACTTCAGCAAGGGCTTGAACCGCCAGACCCTGTCTATGGGCATCACGGAGGTCTTTCAGGAACTCATATTGGATGTGCTCAAGCAGGTTAGACAGCACATTGCTCTCACGAGTACTGTGTATTCCCTTAGTTGAAAGAAAATGGTTTACGTTCCTCTAAGTCGCCTTCATTTGTTACAGCACACTCACAGCAGTGTGCTTAAGATCAGCAGTCGGCTCTTTTTGTTGCTTTTCAGCTTGTGGCCTTCATCAGCGTCATCCATGGCCACAAGCTGAAGTGCATTGGTCTTAGAATAAAGTTGTTGTCGTTTGACCTGACTTCTCTATACATCTTGGGAGTTGGTGAATTTTTTCAGAAACCCCTACAACTCGACAGCTACTGTATGTACAGCGCAGGCTCCCCTAAACCTGCAGACACTATTCAGCGCTAAAATCTCCAAATATAAGAACATGTGTCAAAAGACGAAGAAAATATAGAAAAAGGGAACTTCATTAGAGTGGAGAGTGGCTCCATGTAATTAATACATATTACATCTGCAGTATGTTATGTAATGTCTGTGTATATTCCATACTTTTTTTTTATCCAAGTAACTTAACTTGTTCTTTTTAGCATATCACAGTGATAAGGTGACTAATTGGGTGTCTCAGGTGCGTTTGTCCCTCACCACACTGTATTTTAAAGGGCTACATGATGAAAAAAGGCCACAAAAGGAAGAACTGGACCGAGCGTTGGTTTGTCCTTCGACCTAACTCAGTGTCATACTACGTCTGTGAGGATCTCGTAGAGAAGAAAGGAGACATTGTTCTGGACCGGAGCTGCTGTGTGGAGGTGAACAGTCCAGCTGTGTAGATTTATTTATGTTAGGAAATGTTGTCTTCTATTTGTAGTGTGCAGTATTTAATATTAAAATCATTCTGTTGGGCTGTCTTAACTGAATCATTTGAAGTTATTATGAGTACATTTTCTTGTTTTTTGTTTTGTACGTTGAGTATAATGTGAATGAAAGTGTCATTTTCTCTGCTGCAGTCTCTGCCCGACAAAGAAGGAAAGAAATGCCTGTTTATCATCAAGTGCACTGATAAAAGCTTTGAGATCAGTGCATCAGATAAAAAGAAGAAGCAGGAATGGATTCAAGGTAATGAGTTAGTAACTTTCCACTGCTCTGTAACTGCCTTATTACATCAAGAGTCTTGTCATTTTTGTCAGAGTTTTTGAGGTGTCACAGTTAATGTCTCAACAGTGCAACTATGGAGTTGTTTCAGAGGTAAATTGATCAGTGATTCTCACCCTATCTCACTGCAGCTGTTCAAACATGCATCCAGCTGCTGAGGTTGGGGCTTCTGTCTCCACACCGCGAGTCTCGACTGAGGCGCAGGGAGCTCCGGCAGAGGCAGCAGGTGGAGGAGGAGGACCTGGCAGTGAGGATGAAGCAGCTCCAGTTGGCCAATGATAACAAACAGAGACAGCTGGAGGCTATGAGAAGGGTACTGCTCCATATTTGATACTTTGACAGACTTCGAGGAGGAGGCTATCGCACCTTGTTGGGTGGATTTCTTTTCCATTTTCTCTGGTACTTTATGACTAATTTTCATTAAAAAGAAAGAAGAATAAACACTTTGAGGGGATAAAGCGCTCCATTTTGGTTCTATTTTATTATTGTTTTAAATGCAATCAAATCTCATTAAACAAAGATAATGCAGTCTGATACAGCAACACTACAAACTACTGCTTTAAAATTTACTGTCTTAAAATCTGAACATAGTAAGATGGAAAAGTAGTACTAATTATTTGGCAGCTTTATACTACTATATTTCATTGAACCCTGTAGCTTATCATGAGAAATATCAGGATGAAAAGCACACTCACAGCAGCGTGCTTAACATCAGCAATCGGCTCTTATTGAACTTTTTGTTGCTTTTCATCTTGTGGCCTTCATCAGTGTCATCCGTGGCCACAAGCCGAAGATCATTGGTCTTACAATATAGTTGTTGTTGTTTGACCTGACTTCTCCATACACCTTGGGAGTAGGTGAAGTTGTTTCAGAAACCCCTACAGCTCGACAGCTACTGCATGTACAGCGCAGGCTCCCCTAAACCCACAGACACTATTCAGCGCTAAAATCTCCAAATACAAGAACTTGTGTCAAAAGATGAAGAAAATATAGAAAAAAGGAACTTCATTAGAGTGGCTAAATCATGAGCCCTGATGAAGCACTAGATCAGTTTTTTTTCTTTAAACAAATTACTGTTTTATTTAAAAAACATTTTTAATCTATCTTTTGTTTTTAGGGTTTTTGGGTTTTGTGCTTTGATTATACAGAAAATGACATAGATAGACAAATCATATATTTATTGATAAAACAGCTTTATCGAAACCTCTCAACTCTAATGCTTCATGTTATTGATACATGTTACATCTACAGTATGTTATTAAACAAAGCTAAATATGAGTATAGATGTGCTGTATTGGTAGGTACTGTGTTTAAGTTAATCAGGTATGAGGTAATTTTGTAAATCTTGTTTTTAGATGAGGAAACCTACAACCAATTCTCATGAAGAATTTTCGCTTTCTCTCTTTTGTTGAGTTTCAGATATCTTTTTTTTTCTCCTAGATGGTTTGAATAATTCTAAAGACGAGCCAGAACACTGATTTATCTCATTCATGACTTGGGGGGTGGTGTAATTCCATTACCAGGATGGAAAGTCCACTTCCCTACATTTTCTCAAGAGTCTGGATTAAAATAACCTCAATACACAACTGGTATAAAAAACACATTATGCAGCAGAACTCTCACAGTGAAAAGGGAAGTAAAACCTACTATGCAAACGAATATTTATTAGAGGCACCTGCGAAAAGTGCGTTGCTAAACATATGGTGTTCAGAGCTGTAGCTGATCATAATGGCTTCTCACTTCTCATTTTTACCCTGCCAGATGTTTGTTTTTGATTTTTACAACTTTTGAATGCTTGAATGTTACGCTACACACACCCTGGTTTTACTCAGCAAAATATTTTATAAAAGATACAAGAATGCAGCTCTTTATTATTTGACCTCATTAACCACCCCAAGTTTCTTTATTAAGACATGTTTGTTTTGTAATGGGGTTTTTTCCTCGTAGTTAGTGCGGCCTCCAGTCAAGCAGAAAGGTAACACCTTTTCTTTTTGTGCCTCACAGAAAATGGAAGAGGCTGCGGCGAGAGGAGCGATAGAAGAACAGAGGAGGAAGAAGACTCAGGAGGACCTGCAAGATCGCTACAGACTGGACCTGGAGAGAGAGAAAATGGTAACCACTGTGTCTCAGTCTGCTCGCCACAACTCTGCTCCTCAGTCCTGATCATGTGGGCTGATGAGTGGTGACACGGCATATGTGGGGACACAAGGTCTCACCCAAAGTTCAGAAAGAAAACTAATGAATCTGGACTTTTTCATGTTTTTTTTTGGCTCAATCCTTCCAGGAAACACAAGCTAAAAAAGAAGTTAAATGATAAATCCCATGATGTTGAGTCATCTTTTGTTTGAGTGTCGAAATCCACCGATTTATGAATCATCGCCTTACTTCAGTAAAAATGTCTTAAAAGGATGAGTTCACCCAAAAATGAATATTCAGTCATTATGTACTCGCCCCCATGCTGATGGAAAGTTGGGTGAAATTTTGTAGTTTACAAAACATTTCACGGCAAAACCGCATTGGAGCATTCACCTAAACAACTGAAGTGGATGAGGACCTTTTTAGGTCTATTTTAGAATGTAAAGAAACAACTGAAAAAATATAAAAGGACCCCATACAGAGAAGAGAAGAAGAATTTGAATAGATGTCATTTGCACCCTCTTTTAAGCACAAATCTTCACAATAGCTGCAAAGCTAAAAGCACTCATCTCATCTGAAGTGGGCGCACAAACCTGACTGTGTCTTTTGTACCCGACTACTTCAGTTGATAAAGAAAATGTGTGAGTCGCAAGAAATGCTTTGTGGACTAAAATAACACCCAAACCTTTCTAGCGGCATGAGGATGAGTAAATAATGACAACATTTTCATTTTTTTGGGTGGGGGGGGGGGGGGGTTAGATAACAAAAAATAATATTGTTCACTCAAGTGAGACAGAATTGTTGCAGCAACTCATAGGCTAAATGGTATGTAGTTAAAGCTAGTAGAGCTATTGTTACATTACAGTATGAAATGGAAAGATTTACATTTCATTTGTAGATTGTTACTGGGCTCAGTTGCCTGGTGGGAGAGAATGTGCATCATTATGTTATATATGTGTGTCCATACGGCCTTCTTCAGGTGCGTCAGCAGATGGAGGAGCAGGTGGCTCAGAAGTCCAGTGAACTGGAGCAGTACCTGCAGCGCGTCCGGGAGCTGGAGGACATGTACCACCGGCTGGAGGAGGCCTTAGAGGATGAGAGGCAGGCCAAGCAGGATGAGGAGGCCATGCGCAAGCTGCAGGCCAGGTCTCAGACACACACACACTGACATATTGTACAGTAGACACAATCATATGAAGACCTGAATGATATTATGCAAACCAGTTTAACAGATATATAGTTTTTTTTTTTAAAGATGTTAATATGAACTCTTTTATATCATCACAGATCTGTTGACTTCTCTCATTTTTGGAGCTGCAGTTAGTGGTTGTCTTCATGGATTTTCCTTAGGGAGGTTATTATATTTAAAGACATTTTAAGCATAATTTCTTTGTTTTCCATCACAGGCTGCTGGAGGAGGAGGCAGCCAAGAGGGCAGAGCTGGAGCAGATCCACCTGCAGCAGCAGAGGGCACTGTCCCAGACCGAGGCTGAGAAGCAGGAGCTGGTGGCTGAGCGCCTGGCCAAGGAGAGAGACCTTCAGGCAGCCATGCAGCAGCTGGATAGACTGGAGAGGGAGCGTCAGGGAGCGCTGGAGCAGTACGAGGTTAGGTCATACATGTGGAGGTTTACACTGAGACTCTAGGAATCTCCTGTCAGTGTTGAAACTGTCCTCTGGCGTCCAAAAAATCCTTCTGATCTTTTCTCCCGTTTAGCAGAAGGCACTTTTCTTGTATCTGGTAATCAAACTACTCTTCTCTACCCACAAGCATGTTTGTTTTATTTTTTAAATTTCTTTAATCCATCAAAATCATGACTCATCAAGGAAGAAGCAATCATCACAGTTTAGTCACATCAGCAGCTGCCCCCCCTGCTGGATGAGTTGTGTCAAAATATCCTCCATCTCATTTATCTCCTCTTGGCTGACGTCAACTCAGCGTTCATATGATCTGATTCCAACCATCACCTCTCTCTCTCTCTCTTTGTCTTATTCAGGAGGTGTCCAGGAAGCTTGAACGAGCAGCGAACAAGACAAAGACTTGGAAGGACAAGGTGGCCAAACATGAGGGGCTGGTGCGTCTCATCCAGCCAGGTAGAAAAATTATTGTTGCTCCTTAATAACTGCTGGTTAATTTGTAAATTGAGCACTGTGCCGCCTGTAGTCTACCGCACTGTTGTGCCTCGCCTTCTCAGCGAGTGAGAAACTGGCAGAGAAATGAAGAAGAGAAAGTGATGCTCAAGCAAGTTACAGAGGTCCTGGAAAGTAAGAATTCCTGGTTAAATGCCTCCATGCTGATGACATTCTTGGCTAAGATTCATTATAATTATGACAAAAGTTTACACAAATGTCTAACAGGATAAAATAATGAAGTTATGACATGTTATATCAGAAAGGTCAAAGATTAAATTCCTTGTGACATCATAGTATTCTGCAAAACATGATCTGGCCATTATTCAACGTCACAGTTCAGGAACAGCAGCTAGACCGGTGTGCAGCGACATACAACCGTGAGGTGATAATTATAGTTATGGATAGTTGTACACAATAAGGGCATGCATTTAGTAACATCTGTAAAGCGCACTCCAGAGGGGAAAATTATTCTGCATTCTTTACAGGGAATTAAAAGTCGAATTAAAAGTATGTTAAAAAAAATTATAAAAATGCTGTTTCCTTGTTATTCTGTTATTTTCGTTCTTTGGTTCTCATCAGAGTGTAGGAAACTAGGGCTGCAACTAACGATTATTTTGGTTGTCGTCTAATCTATCGATTATCTTTTTCGATTAGTCGATTAGTCACAATTATTTTGGCGGCATCTGTTTCGACTTTGGTTTTACCTCATATTCTCAGAGCAAAGTAAAAACCCATGAAACATGTATTTGAAAACACAATATTTTGAAACACAACTGGATTTTTAATATATTAATTGAACTAATTAATACTAATTATTACAGTTTTTAATTGATTACATATCTTACAAACAAATTATTATGTTATAAATCATTGCATTAAGTGGAGGTTTATTATTCATTGTTTTATCCAATTTATATTATTGTTGTTTTGTACTGATTAAATATCCTACATATGAATTATTACTGATATCGTTGCTGACAGACAGAAACCTCTTATTTGCAAATTTGACTTATTTTTTCATAATCGATTTTACTGGCCGCCCTTTAAATCTGTACACATTATTAACCAATGAATGTATTCAAAGAGCTTGTCTCCAGCCAGCCTGTTGTCTGATGATACACCGGGGAGCATGGGTTCACAACAACCACAGCTGTTGTTGTCATTCAAGATCTGTTGCACTTTTAATAACTATGAATTTTAATAAATCACTTTTAGCTTTCACACTCAAATCCATTTTGGTTTGATTTGCTTGTAGGTGTGTAGGCTACTACAGAGTCACACGTAAATTTAATATATTGAAGATAGGAGGTTTTCGCCCGACAGCAACGATATGCTCCAAACCACGACAAGACAGATAGGCTACGGCTATAACTCACTGATAGCTAAGACAAATGACTTCATCAGTTCAACTCTTGAACTTACCCGTCTGGCGGACATGCCACTATAGCTCCTAGTAGATTCTAGTAGCGGTGCTAAAGCGATTTGCTCCTGTTCAAATCTTTTTTTTTAAAAATGATAACGATAATAATAAATACGTCGCAAAAATTTCACGCCAACAAATTTTTTTGTCTACATTTTCTGGAGAGGACGCCCAGAGCACGGCCTTAAATTTCATATCCTCCTAATTTCTGAGGTCTCAAATATACTGAAAGTTGCACTTGATGGTCCAAAGTAAAACACACCGCTGTCACTACTTCTTCTTCTTTCTAAATATTTATAGTCTGTACTGATGTTGGTCCTCTCAGTTCCAGTTAGGTAAGATCTTCATCCATATTTTAGACATGGGTGAACCTTCAGCTTTGAGGCAACAGTATAGGAGAGGTTCTCTCTTGTTTCAGCACCATAAACTAATGGTCTCTCCAGTTTAGTGTGGATGAACTGGAATGATTCGGAATGCTGCACCTTATCACTTAACATCAGTGGCTGTCTTCACTAAAGCAACGTTATGTAAGAATTCATATTTTGTGCAATAAAATGCATGATCGGTGATTAGTCTGTAAGTTATCCCTCCCTTCTTTTATAACTGGGTCTTTTAGGTAACAAGGAACCTCAGAGGATCACTAACTGGGGTCCGGCTTCATTCACCGACGCCGAGCTGGATCTCAGGAAGAAGGTGTGGCAGGAGAGGAAGAACCAGGGAGCTCAGGCTCAGTGAACAGATGGATCACACGCTGATGAGGAAGATGCTGATTGTAATTGACGTCAGAGCCCAAACTGCTACATTCAGCGGCTGAAGAGTTCTGATAACATGAACTCACTGAGCCACAAGAAACAGTTTTACTGATTAAACTGGTAATTTTTTACAGGTGAGATAAACTTCATGTCATCAGTTTCGACAATAACGTAAAGATACGTAAAGAATTAACCACGTTTTTGTTTTTGTATTTTAAAAAGTAATAATCTTCAGTAAAGTTTGCCTTGAGTTGAACTAATTATTCTAAAAAAAAATTGTGTGGATGTAGTTTGACTACTTTGCAGTTTTTTTTCATGTTTTTTTATTATTTTTTTTACACAGCCTTGTTGTGATGTAAACTAGAGAACAATATGGAGCTTTTTACTGACACCCAGCAGGTCTAACAGTAGAAACATTCTCAACTCTAGCATGGTTTTCTTCGTCATCACTAAGGTGATAAAAAAGAACAATAAAACGTGTATTTTTTAGGAATGTGGACAGCTTGTTTCATTTCGGGTGCGTGTTAGACAAGTCTGTCTTGTGATCATGATGAAGAGCGTCCACCAGGTGTCGCCATAGGAACAGGATCATCTCGTAGTTATGAACTGAGCCGGTGTGCTGGTCCTAAAGGAGCATGTGGCTGCTTCCAAAAAGACAAACACGGGCAAGAAAAAGTGTATGGACGACATTTTTTGAGATGTTCTATGAACCGTAGTATGTTTCCACCACCTAGTCATCATCATGATGATGATGCTTGTTTCAGCCTTTTAATTAGGAGTGTCTGCATTAGGGATAGTTATTCATAGTTCATCTTTAACACTTTCCAACGCTCCGTATTAGTGTCATTCAACTCAGAACCTGTTTGTTCCTCCTGCAGCCGTGAATCTCAAACAGGTCAACTATACAGAATTCTACTTATTCAAAAGTCTACATGACTGGACATAGTTGATGATTCACGAAGTACCTGTAGGGATGCACCGATCTGATATGCCAGATGGATATTGGTGCCGATATTCACCTGGTTAAGCAGATCAGATATCAGTTATGACATTATTTTAACAAAAACAACAACAACAACATTATTACAAAGCTCTGGTAGTCTGAAAAAGGCCCTACTGGTTTGAAATCCTATTTGTCCAACAGCCATTTATTCTGAAATGCCCTTTTCTCTGAAAGTACACACTCTTACTTGTTTTTCTGCAAATAACTGCCTTACTTGTCTCTTACTGATTGGGAGTCATTGTTTTCATTATTATCTTTTGGGGCAGAAGGTTAGTTAGATGCTATGTATGGTGTGTTTTAGCAGAATGTGGGTGGGGGAAAATAACCAAGGGAGTCTGTGGAGATTTGAAGCAATGTGCGTTTTCCAGGGATGGCATGGCAGCGTTTCCACTATGGGTTATGTAGCTGCTAAATTCAGTTTTCGGTGCCCGGCCTTCCCTGACTTCACTTCACTGTGCAGAGAAAAGTTCCATCCAGTGTTAAATACAGATTTTTTCAATTTGCACTAAAACTGAACACTGGCATCAGCTTGATTCTCACTATTGACAAACACTCACCAACTGAGTTGAGGTATCAGAATCTGTATTGGGATAAAGAAAAGTTGGATCATTGCCTCTTTATTTCCCTGCCTGTTTCTCTGACAGGTCTTCGTGCGCTGTAAAATATTAGTTATGACGAAACAAGGTGATTCACACTCCGTGCACCGTGCGTCTCGGTGTCAAAACACGAGTTGGTGCAACAAAGGAGGACTGTTCTCACACGTACACCCCACCGTTGTCTTTTCTTCACCCTCACGTTTGAGTGGCAAAACACACAAAAAACACCGTAACTGGATGAAGCTATCCGCTGTGGGTACTTGTTTGTCTCGTGTCTGCACAAAGAGCCTCTTTGCCGTCTCAACCCACCTGAATGTGTCCCCTCTTTAAGAGGTGAAAGCAAAGAGATAGTTCACATTGAGTTCACAGTTGTCAGAGGCGGAGATAAGAGCGTGCATTCATACACTGATCCAACAGTCAGCACAGTGCAGATCTTTTTATACCGGTGGGCTGCTGATAAGATCAGCTATAGAGACAGATTGCCCAAATCTCTGAGCTAATACTGTAACCAGGAATGAGGTTTACCACCAAAACAGATCATGTCATCCACATAGCTTCTCCTTTTATGGACGTCTTTGTTCTTTAAGTGGGGCACCACGACACCGTGTTAGATAAAATCCAGAAATATTAAAAGTGATTGGGATAAACAGCTCTTGACCGAGTAGTAGTTTGTTCTTTAGTCAGTTTAGCAAATACACTAGTGCCTCAATTTAGGCTATAGTCACGTCAAAATACATTGTTAAAAAACTTAGATTCTTGCAAAAGCAAACCATTTGAAGAAAGAAAAATGCCATTAAACAGCAACACAGTGACCTATGAAGGCCGCCGACCTCTGAACTATTAACTGACACCTCATTTGACCAGTTAGGAGCTTCTATGCCCACCCTGTGCCCTGCAACAGCCAACGGGTGATTTCATAGACGAGAGACCGGCTCTTTGTCCCATCCCCTCTCTGCTGAGCCACTCACACGCCAGCCTCCAGATGACTGAGGCATCATGTAGCCAATGAGACTTCAACTCTTTTAATATACAATTTAAATAGGTTTTAAAGCATTAAACTAGGAAATTATTAAAAAGATTATGACATTTTATGCCATTTTCTCATTAAAACAATACTTGATTTTGACTATTTAATACCAACAAATTGTAAATAAGGAAATAAAGACTCCATAATGAGTTTAATGCTCCTGTTTCTTTCAGGCAGGGGTATTTTGAGGTCACAAAACAGCATTTTTTTCCGCAAGTCTCATGGATATTTAATCAGAAAAACATGCGTTAAGTGTTAATTTTCGATGATACTGTCGTACATGGATCATGTAGGGTCATATGATGTGGATCCATTGTGTTTCGGCAGGCTTTTTTACTGTCTTCAAACTCCTATAGCTCAATGAAAGAAGCACTAACAGAGCTTTAACCTTTCAAAAGTGAGCGAGTTCTCCAAATGCTTCAACAACTGCCTTGAGTTAACTTTGTGCTGGACTCGATGGACGTTTTAAGATAAATTTACAAACATTTCCAGGAATGGTAACAGGTTTGGTCGGGTGATAAATAGTCTAATAGTAATTAGATTTGCTGTTCACATTTCTTCCATTAGAGATATTTATATCTCATGAATCTGAGAAAAATGTGGCGCCCTTTTTTTTTTTTCTAGACTATTCTCAGAATTGTGAGTCTCTAATCTCTGTGACTAACTTGCACAAGCCCCCCGGCATACCAAAAATAAGGATGTCTCATAGCTGTCTCACCCTCGCCCCCATGTGACCAAAAAGCACTCTAATGCCCAGAACCAATTCATCTGATTCCCATCCAAAATGTCCTCATCGAAACTGATTTGAAACAGGAACATTTTTTGGGATCGTCTGCTGGTGAAAAAATGTCTGGCAGATGCCTGTTTTCTGGGTTAGATGACTTCCCACAGTGACCTCACAGCCCTGAGCGTTTCACATGGTTGAATGGACTCTGGGTTTAGCTGTGCAGAGAGGCTGCGGGTCACTCACCACGGCAAGTGAAAAACATCAGGGCCTCAGACGAATAACTCGAGGAAACGCAGAACCCCCCCCACGACATTCCCTTAAAGCTGTAAATCAAACGGTAATTGTGCTTTTCTATTCATGGATGATCGGGCGGTATCCGGATAAGATCATCTGGAGCGCCGTTGATTCACACATTTGATGATTTCCCAACTAGACCCCCATGTGCTGCAGGCAGCTGACATCATCCTGATTTCTAGGGTGGGACCGGATGATGTGCGTTGACTACATGAGATCAGTGTTTGGAGCTGTTGCGGTGAATTCTGGAGCAGGTGCCCCCCTGAGGGGCCCCCAAGACATGTGGCCCCTTCAGCAGTGAATCAGCTTTTACATTGACCACGTTGCAGAGGCACCCAGGACGTGGAAACTTCTGCGCAGCCTGCATTCATGCAACCACAGGGCTACATGGATAATAGGATTTGGAGGACCTATAAAATAAATCAGTATCATCTGTCACTTGAGTATTTTCGGGGCCCGTGGAAAGGTCGATCAGCTTACTTTTTCTGCATTTACTGCAGCTGTGACTCTACAGGAAGAGTTCAGGATCCAAAACCAACAGAAACGTGCAATCTTGAAATTTACAGACTGCTTCTGATTTGTCTGTTTATGTGAGAGCAGCGCGCTTTCAGCCAACTTAGACTTATCACACCGAGATCAGCAGTTACACAAGATCACAATTACACACTGAAATTTAATTACGAGGGATAATGTACGATTTTTATCAGGAATTTCAGAGAAGAAATCACTCAGTTATACTGTCCAACTCACGTCAGGGTTACGCAAAACTGAACATCTTTCATCTTCTGACACTTTTAACACAGCAAACTTGTACGAATCCGGATCCAGTCAGAGGAACGCAGTTATGATTTGAGTGAAATGGCTCTCGAGTAAGAATGCCATTTCTGCCTGAGGAGGAAATTATTCCTATCATGCCATTCCTCACAGTCCTGCTGGATAACTTCCGCTTCATCCCTCTGTTCCTGGGCAGAGGTCCTAATCTCCGTACCCAAAGCAAGAGGCTAAATATGGAGAGGACTGCCAGAGGCTCTGCCCAGATGTTTGCCTGCTGCAGCTCTGCACCTGCTGCCAGTACGAGCCAGCTGGGAGGTCGAGCTGATCGTTCTCCCAACCCATCCCACCGCTAAAAAAGCCCCCTCTGCTCTTCTTGTGACCCTTAGCTTTCCCTCGGAGACAAACCTTTCTGTGACCACAGGAGTCACGTTCTGAGCCGCCACCCAGGCGCCTGAGAATCAGAGCTGGGGCTCCTGCCCAGGCCCATATTCAGTGCTGGCAACCGAGACACGCATCATCATCCTCTCCAGGCCCTGTTGTTGGCTCCGAGCAAAAAAAAACATCAGTTTGCAGCAGTGTCTGATTACCTTTCATTGACAGAAAATCTTTAATAGAGACAGTGTGTTTGTAGGAGGCCAGAAAAACATGGCAATTACAAATGGTCTAAGTTTCCTTCCTGTATCCTGTGACGAGACGACGAGTCTACAGTGGGGGGCCCAAACTTTTAACCTTGGAGAAACAAAACTGACTGACATCCTGCGTTGAGTGCGTTGATTAGGAATCAAATATATTGGAAGAACACTGTTACCTCACAACAAATAAAACCAAAAAAAGCACAAACAGTCATTTCTATGATCATCTTATAAATTCATCTTTATGATTTTTTTTTTCACCACTCACATTATGACAGGCGAACAGCCCCGGTCTATGTCTACAGCCATATTAGTGACAACAGTACTTCAATGTTAATGTCATCATACTACTCACTGCATATGGCACTGAACACCAAGTACAACTGAAGCTGATGTCATTGGTTGTGCAGGTATTTGGATGATGATGGTGCCTGATGAAACAACAAAGGATCACCAAATGAATCACAGTTCTTTCTCAAAGAACAGGAATATATACATGTTCTGGAAATAAACTGCAATTTGTCAACAACTGTAAGACCCATCCAGTTGTTATTGAGACATGTCACTAACTGACACACTGATAGTGAGCATGTTCTGTCAGTAAGCCGACTACCCTCCAAATCAGGCCCCTCATAGAGACAGTCATTTACAGAGCAGTATTTTGAAGGGGGGGGGAAGGGTTAGGGTCCTCCTCAGGAAAATCTGAGATTTAGACACTTTAGACTTTTTTTATATATCAATTATCCACAAAATCTAATCTGAACAGCAAATCAACTTAAGCCGTGTTTGAAACAATCATCCTATGATGGGATCACACCAGACGAGTCGCAAACCAATGTGTTCATGCTCCGACCCATGACCACTCAGCGGTACGGAAGCCTTGAAGGGCAAGTGAGAATTTTTCTTTTTTGGATGATCAATTTGGTTTTTTTTTTAAGATTTTTTCTGGCATAGACACCTTTATTAAGCAGTAGACAGAATATGGGAGAGAGAGGGGGATGTGACATGCAGCAAAGGACCGCCAGCCGGAATCGAACTGGGGTTGGCTGCGTATGTGGCATGCGCTCTAACCACTCGACCACCTGCGCGCCCTGGATGATCCATTTTTAAGTCTGATCTCAATTATCTTCGCTCCTTTGTTTCTGACTCACGATCTGGTGAAAAAAAAGTTAAATAAAAGTTCCGTAGGTGGAACCAAGTGCACATCCATGAAACCGAATTAAAAGATTTTTTGTAAAAAAAAAAAATGTCTGTAAAATTATTTTTGTCCACATTTTGTGTGAAACCGAGGGAAAGGGTTAAAAATAAATAAATTCAAATTTCAGATTTTTTTTGAAGAAGAAGAAATGTTTTTTTCTCTCGTGTGAAACCAGGTGAAATGAAAAAAAAATAATGAAAAAAACTTTTTGCAGAAAAAAAAAATCAGTAGAAATATTTTTAACAGTTTCTTTTGGTGGTTCCGTACAGAAGTCATTACCTGTAATAATTACATGAGTATTCAGTGCTCATAGGTTGAGCCACAGCCACTTTCAAACTACCTTTAATTTGATCTCGACTACACACGTTTAAAATGTTGTGAATGCATGAAAATGAATTGGGGTCAAACGGGCATGAAGTTGTTGGTTCCTAGATAATTTAAAGTCGGCACATTGCTGTAGAACAACTAACTACAAAACTATGTCAAAACATTTCTACAGACTTAAGTTCATTGTGATTATATTAAGAGATTCTCTTTACGTATGTAATGATTTTATAACTGGAATGAGCAACAATTATGACACAATTCTAAATTCCAGTAGCAAATGTTCGACTAATGCTTCAGTAATAATGTGAAATAATAAAACTAACAGGATCAATAGCGTACTTTCACATTCTGGTATTTTTCACTTTCACTAAACAATCCGACAACTTCTTCCAGAACTGTCAGCAGCACAATAAATGGGGAAAACGTTCCATATTCACAGGAAACACAAACAGATCGTTTCAAGTATGTTTGGTTTATTTCCAAAAAATTAGTGTCACCACAAAACAAGGTACAAAGATACAGTAACAAAAACAAAAACGCCTCTGACATCTTTGAATAGTTTCACTTGCGTTCTTTTCTTTTTTTTTTTAATGAAACTGTATAGGGTTGCACAAATAGAACAGATGAGACGAGGATCTCTGAAAAACCACGACGTCCTACGCGATATATCCATTTTCTTTTTTTTTTAAAAGCCCTTAAAAGACACAGAACCTGCCAGAGCAATGTTTCATCACAAACAGGGAACAGGCCACTCAGGTTGTTTTTTTTGTTTCTTTTTGCACCAAGTAACGACACATTAAAAAAAAAAAAGGACTTGTTGGTCACATTAGGCTGAAGGTTAGAAAAGTATACTCATGTTTCAGTACATACAGTATATAAAATGAAATGTCACACAGGTATTTACAGAAACACATGAAGCCACCACACGGACACAAGTTACATTTTTAATAAAAAATAATAATAATTTACATTACATGGGAAAACGTGTTATCCAGAAGTCAACGAACATTCGACAAAATAGAGAGAAAAAAAACGTCGCTTATTTAAATAGAAAAAACATGTCAGGTAACTCTTTTGAACTCACTGTGCAAATTCTTCTTATTTAAACTGTCGAGGAAACGTTGTATGTACATTGTAAAGTTAATGCCTTTAGCCTCGCTGTCTGCGTCTGTTAGAAAACCTATATCTGATAAGGAGTGCATACTTTAGAGCAAAGTGCAAACAAATTGCTTTTTCTCGTGTTGTGCATTAAAATCTCTGAGTTTTTGGCGGTTCATACGTTTCTCTTTAAGCAGCAATAACCTCTCCTCGTAGTAAAATATCTGATAGAAACTCTTTTATAGGCTATTTTCTAGTTTTAGTCTAAAATTGAACCCACAGTTTGAATGGCCAGTGATATTGCTTTGATCTATTTACAGCTTAAGTAGGATAACATTTCCTTGGTAGTGCAGTCCCCTAGAACATCAGCTTATCTCCACTTCATCCCTGTCGGCGGCACGGAGGAGGGAGCTGACAGCAGAGACAAGTGTTCGACTGAAACCGAGTGACGACAGCCTGACCAGGCCGCTAAGTAACAGGCGGAGAGGATTCATCCTCCGACACCAGGCACTTTGTTCACTGTGGTCCCCGAATTTAAGACATCTGAAAGCTGACTCGAGCTCACGTCCCGTCTCTGCTCTCAACCACCTGACGCCACCTCTAACGTCCACGCCGTCCTCTCAGCCTCTGAGGTTTCGCAGCTCAGGCGTCAGAGATGCAGTTCTGGATCTTGTCTATCCACAGCTGAGCGCTGGGCGCGTCTGAGGCGCAGAAGTTGTAGACTCGCTTGCTGGTCTTCAGCTGGAGAAGATAACAGACAGCGAGGGTTAAATGGGAGGATTGAACGCACATTGATGTGCAACACAACAACAGGTCATTGTGCTGTGGGGGAAAACTCTGAAGCAAGTTCAACATAGCCAAACTTCTTTGCGTGAGCTGGCGCAATGAAACCTGAAACCCTCGTCAGAGATAATGATCATCACGATGCTGGTTATCAACCTGCATTGTTTGATGCCTGATTTGAAAAGCAGCACTGTTGCTGCAAGTGAGTCAGGAATGCAAGCAGAAAATTATTAATGATGGAAATTCGTAAGTGTGTATATTTATTCGACCACCAAGTGCACGCTCATTCCCCACAGTTTAATCACTGTTCTTGTTCAGTGTTTTTGTTGGCTAACTTGGAAGTTGATGTGATTTTGATGTGATATTTTAGATTATCGGCGAAAACAATCTCTGTTTATGTTAGTTTATGTTACTAACACCTTTTGTTCAGCGAGATGATCTTCACAGATTGACACCACTTAATGATTTTCTACGTCTAACTTGTGGTCACATGGTTTAAACATCACCAACACCAAGTGTCTGACTACAAAATGACTATAAATCGTCAATGTCCAAGTTGTAAAGCAACTAAAGTCGGCATGTGGAGACGGAGTAGTGAGTAGATGAGTCTCCGTGTTTGGTGTGATGACACAACCTCTATAGACTAAGATATGAGGGAACTGGGTGTGCACAAATGCTCACTGATTTCAGAGTTTCAGGACTACAAACTACACGGCTTCATACCAGCAGTGTAAGACGGACTTCAGTAAAACGGGACCAAACATAAAAACATAACCCAAAGTGGTAATGTTGGGGTTCTAAAGGAATTACACCACATCTCACATGCAAGTAAACATCTTAGGCCACTGATCAGGTGAATAATATAGAACCGTTTTACAGTGTGTTGTGTGATTTCATAGTTCTGCCACACCCAGTAATGGAAAAACGGTTCATACATAAGCACCACTGTAGCTGATCGGCCTTGTTCAGTGGGATTAATGTTACGCAACAGATCAACAGGTTTGCATTCAAAACGTATTCTCTCAGCCGAGAATAGCTCATTACTATCAATTATAGAGTAACACTAAATCGTGCTTTTCTGGTTGATTTCAAGCAGAGACTGGAGAGCGACCTGTGTGACGCAGAAACTGGCTATAGGTTCAACAAAACTTTGTTAACCCACTCGTGATGCTTTGTAGTGCAGCCCTCTCATTGCAACACTGACAGAAAGGTTCACCTCAAATGTCCAGATGTGTTCTGCTCACACGCAGCTCCTCCCTCTGCGGCACTGTCTTTATGCAACAGGTCTATTTTTGCAGAAGGAACTGCAAACGTTCAAACGTGGTGCTTCAGCTTTCTCGAAGCTGTGTAACGCATTTACATCTGTTGTTTCTTGTTTTTTATTGTTTGTGTCATCACTTCTCCGCCAGTCTGTGACGCAAAACGAAGCTATGGTTGCTCTTCTGCTACTAAAGAGTATTGTCGTTAAGATGCTGGTAACGTACAGCCAGAGATCTCAGTTTCACTAATCAAAACTAATTCTGTACCTGAGCATGTCAGAGCGGTCTGATGTACTCACGTCAAAGAAAGCCTTTTCACTGATGTGTTTGGGAGCTCCTATAGTCGGGGCGGCGATCACCACCGACTCCACCTCGGCCAGGTCGATGTGGCCTCTGCAGTTTGTGTCCTCCCCGGTGTCGTAGTACCTCATCTGTGAAGACATGAACGTTAAACCCCCGCAGCCCTCTCGTTGCTCAGGTGAAGGTTTCAGTGTGTCTTAAACTCTCTCACCTGGTGTTTTGTGATGTCCAAGACAAACCAGCGAGGCTTCCAGCCTTTCAGCAGCGCTCCACGTTTGTACAGGATCCCCTCGTAGGACCTGAGAAATAAAGGTGCATTCACGCCGGATGTTATGTCTCTGCACCTTTTAAGTCACATGAACAATATTCCTCATCATCTTTGTTATTTGTTGACTTCTTATTCTTGATCAAAATCAGGTGGGGCTCATATCTGCATCTGTTGCAAAGAAAGCAAAAGAAGAAGAACGCAAAGTCCGGAAGAGCCTGTTTCTCCATATGTACAGTATGTACGCTATGTTTGGACATTGTGTTCCCGTTATGTAAAAGAGGCCAAAACTGGGTATATATGTCTTCCTTCAAGGGTCTCTTGTAGATCCCTGCTCTCATATTTCAGCTTTCTCAAAGCTGTGTAACGCATTTACATCTGAAGCACCACGTTTGAATGATCAGCCACGACCTGTCAAGAAGCATCAACGCAGACGTGACTGTTTATGTCCACAAAGACAAAAACAGAGCACAACATACAAGTCGTCAATAAGACTAATATCGCTGTATTTGAGGACAATAAAGGAGAGAAATTTAGTATAATTGACCATTTAGAAGAAATAGTGAGTATTACAATATGATTTATGGACAACATGTCAAACAGATACAACGGACTGATGGTTGAAAGCTTCACAACACTTTACTGAATGTTGAGTGTCTCTGACCCACTTAATCTGTTCAAACTTTCTTCTGTCAAACCGTGAAGAGGAATTAAAAAAGGATTCACATAAAAGTCAATTTTAGTCATTATTTGTCCAGCTCGGAGGAAAATATCCAGATATCAGAGCCAAGAGACTGTACTTTAACCTCGCGGTAATTGTAAAATTACACACCCAGTGTGAGTTTAACAGAGTACAGACGATCCTCACAAACATGACACACAGCATACCACAGCGCTGACTCATCTTCCAAAACTGGACCGGCCCCTCTGCAGCAGCTTTAAGAGAATCAAATGTGAATATTTGTTCCGGCGCTCAGGAAGTTCACGACCCACCTGTTCTCCTCGCTCTTGGGGGTGAATTGGTTGTAAAGTGTTGCAGCGCGGCGGTTGATCCCGTTGGCCGTGTTGGTGCTGCGGTCTTCGCCCAGCCCGCCGTCCGGCAGGTGCAGCATGGAGCGGCGCTGGAAGGCCTGCAGGCTGGACGTGGGAATGAGGCCTGAGAGCGTCACCGACTGTTTACGGAGCTGCGAACACACAAGACACCATCGTCTGAGTGGAAAAAAATACACACAATAGGACAGTGTTACATTATGAGGTCTGTGATATGTCACAACTATTCCTTTGAGACGCACATTTCCTTCTTGCGCGAGGTCTTCCTGAATGCTCATCCGGACTCTATCCAGAGTCGTCTGCCATTTCTCAGGAGCCTGGTGCAGCTCGCCCTCCAGTCTCTCAATGTCCTGTGGACGACAAAGACAGCAAATGTGACGCGTGACACAAAAACAAACAGGATAAAACTTCAGATCAAAGTAACAAACTTCCTACAGCGAGCAGCTTGGTGAGGGCATCGGGCTGGGCGCGGCTCACGCTGCTGTAACACGGCCACACGATCCTCCTCTTACTGTTGGAGAGCGTGTCCACTTCCTCTGAGCTGTCCGACCTCACCGCCATTGTCCTCCAGTCGTAACAGGGCCCCGTGGACAGAGTCTCGTCCGTGAAGAAGTCCCATTTGTTCAGGCTGGGGATGCTGATAGAGGGCTTCAGGACCGCCTACACAACAGAATCATTTTAACAAGGATCAGATGGAAGCTGATTGAGTCTATTGTGTAAATTACAGTATAAAAGGGTTAAATGTGTGTGAGGTGCATTTCCAACAGGCTTAATCCGCCCCGTGATGCGAGCCACTTGTATTTCAGCGTTTTGGCTGACGGCACGTGATTTTTCAAAATACAGAAACAGGATCCTCTCATTGATTTGTACATTGCTGTGACGTGAGAGGAAACATCAGAGATCATCTACATCGAGCAAACAAGGCTGAAACCAAAACCAGGGAACTTCACTGTCAGGAAACTGGAGGAATGCGGAGGCATTCCAGAAAAAAAATAAATAACTGTAATCACACGATAAAGAGACTAAACATGATCTCCTGAATCTGAGATATTTCTTCTAATCTAATTTGATCATACATCAAGTAAGAAAACGCCCTTTGGATTCTTTACTAACAATGAATATGATATAGAAATGATTAGTGACCTAGTTTGACAAAGGGCAACACAAAGATTTTGTGTGCCTTTGAAAAACTGCTCAACTTTGTAACACACAAAAGCAAATGGACATCGTCTTCTTTAGAGCAATATTAAACCATCTCACTTGTTCACATGAGGTCAGCACCAGCACTCAATATCTGATCAATACTTGGAGCTGATTTTTGTTCCGTATATGTGATATATAACAGCAACATTAGTTAAACCTGTTAACAGCTGTGACAGACACCGAATCGTACTTTGGGTTGAGGTGGAAGAATTCTTAAGATGTTTTTTAGTACCTCGGTGCTGAGATACTAAAGTATTTAATTGATATATAGTTAAAATACCAAAACAAAAAGTATTCATCATGTTGAAAGTTCACTTTCAAAATAACAATTTTTGTTTTATTTACACACTCAAGCTGTCAAATAGATCTAGTGCAGTAAAGAGTACAACATTTACATCTGAAATATAATATAGTACAAGTTGGTCAAAACATAAAAATAAGACCTCAAAGCTAAAGAACCTCAACTTTATACGTAAGTACAGTACTTTTGTAGATGTGCTTGTGTTCCAGCACTGAATTTGTCAGTGATACCTGAAGTAAAAAAACACAAGTAGTCATTATAGGTGAAGTTCTGGCTTGACAGAGATCGTTCATACCACACATTAACATTGTTCATGTTTATAATAACAGCCAAAAGACATGTTTCATATATTAGGTTGTATAAACAACAGCACAGCAGTGAAATTAGCAGTGAAAAATGAGGTCAACCAGACGACCACTCATGTGAGAGCCGCATTCGGACTGAAACACTCACTTCGTTTTCTGCGGGGCTGTACAGGTAGTTGAAGAAGATGGGACTCCTCCTGTGCATCCTGTTGATGCAGTCCCAGATACAGATGCCTCGGCGGGCCTGCTTATCACCTTTATCCTCGAACAACAAGCCTGGAAGGAACAAAGAGGAGAAGCTGATGGCCTGCACAGAAAAGCTGTAATTCAACAAAAAGCTTTCCGTTATATTATAGGATTTAAAAGAAGGTTTTGGCTGGACAGCTGGGCCCAAACCCAGTGAGCGAGTCTAGTCTAGTGAGTATTTTCAGTACTTTTCAGGCTTCTGCTGTTGTTTCAGTGAAGGAAACATAATTTATGAGCGGCATTTAGTTTTGGGAACTCTTTACTTTTTGTTACTTAAACTGACATTTTAAAAGACCTGAGATAACTTAGATTAAGTGCTAATTTTGGCACAGTAATCTTTCTAAAATGTGCCTGGTTATATAAAAGTAATTTCCTCAGTATAAAAAGAGATCATTATATAAAACAATCCCCCCCCAGGATTAAAGTGGAGGACACTGACCATGCTCCAAGCGCTCATAGTCTGAGTCCAACAGGAAGTTCTTGAAGCGGTTAGAGATGTGATGATAGGCCAGGAACTTCAGATAATACTGATTAAACTCAAACTCCAGAGGATGTTGCTCCAAAATCTGCAGAGACACGTAAAGATGGATGAAGACAGTGAGAGAGAGAGAGAGAGAGAGAGAGAGAGAGAGAGAGAGAGAGAGAGAGAGAGAGAGAGAGAGAGAGAGAGAGAGAAGGTCAGAGTGTGTGTGGGTGACAGCTGGATCGCGTCTTCATGACCAAATGAATGATCAGAAACAGGAAAGAGCCTCTCCTGTACTTGTGGGGGCAAAAGTCAGTGGTATCATCACCGCCAGACACAATCCCGACTGAGCCAGCAGGACTGCAGCTCCATTGTTCCCATCCAGTGGTGTGAGGATCCAACGACAGAGAAGTGTTGAATATTTGAGGCCACCTGGGTCTACTGGCAAAAACAACAGCTGTTTTGGAGATGAGGCACTTCTATTTTCAGCTCTAGTCCGAACCCCATCACCACCCCTGTTTATAGCTCTCCAGACCCCAGGACCCCCGCCAAACCGTCTTAGCTGCCAAGCCTACAGTTTCAAAAGACAAATGCAGAAACTATGTGTTGATGTAAGTGTATGGGAGTGGATCTGTGCGACCCCAAGGGGATGCAAAAAAAACCCACGACATTCTCCGCAGTTAGCATTTGAGAGCGGACACAGCTCTCTGGACCTCAGCTGTACGAGTTTCATTCATGACTCCCCCACCCTCAGTGAAATCCTGAAGCTGACCCAAACCCTTCCCAGAGACTCTCAATCCCCAGAACTGCAATTTTCCACATGCAGCTCTAAACACGCACACTGCAATGTGAAGAGATGCTGAAACACGCAAGCACAGGCAGCTCGGCGCTGAGCACCGGGTTCACAGACCATCTGGGCAGCAGCCTCCCTGCAAACTCTCTGGTGCAATACGCTGTCGAAATTACACATCCAGCGTTGGTAAGTGCAAAACTAAACCAAATGTATAGATAATGACAGCTAAATTTCACGCCTTCTTCGCTCTCTCGCCTGTATGCTTTTGAGGAATGTGATGACTTCATGAAGACGGCATGAGAAGTGTTTAGCCATGGAGGGAAAGAGGAGGGAAGTCACGTAATGGGAGGGCAGAGACTTTGACTGCATGCTCGACTGCACGAAGCACCGGTGGCGGTGTAAAACCTCACCTGGTGCACACAGTCCAGGAACTGCAGGAAGATGGGCGTGAAGCCGCTGCCCTGGCTGCTGGGACTCAGGTTGCTCCGCTGGCTGAACTTGTGGCCGAACGACAGCCACTCTTTCTCCAGCAGCACCTGAAAACCCTCCAGAGTCCGGTAGAAAGGATCGCTCAGCAGCTGCACCAGAGACACCACCTGCAGAGAGAAGAAGAAGAGGGAGGTTCCTCACAGCTCAGTTCAGTCAATTAAAAATACTGCTGCTCCAGGAGAAGAGCACTGGCTTGATGCTGTTCAGGGAAATACACTGATGAAAAAGTTGTGACCTCTATTTTGAGAATTCAAGAAAATGTTTTTGTGTTCATTGACATTAAACAAGACAGTGAACAACTAACCTGACCAATGACAACTTCTTGTCTGGTGTTGTATTTGTGCTACTGTCACATTTCTAGAATTGGAAACCTGATAAAAACGTAATCACTAAAACAGAAAATAAACACATAGCATTTACATTTTCTGATGATGACTTCGGCAAAACATTGATATGAAGATTCTTGGAAAATGGATTTTTGGGCGGCCACTCTGATGATGAGTTTAAATGCACACCAGGTCCTTTCTCTCGTAAACCGTTTTCACACTGCACAAAAAACAACATCTGTGTTTTGTCTTTAATGTGAGTTGACACCGCAGCAGTCAGAGGTGTTCGCTGGCTTCAGCTCGAATCGGCTGCGATGGAAGCACATGCTTATTTTCAGGCGTAATGCTACGAATGCCCTGAAGTTAAGACTTCTGCCTTGTTAATACTCTTTAATCCATCTCTCAGCAGCGCTCGAGCATCGTTCAGTCTGCGCTGAATTTGAAAGACAGAACGAAGTAAAAGGTGTTAAAAAAGTAACCACCGTTACAACGTCAGTGGCTCTCATCTCACTACCCGAGCGCTGCCAGCTGCCTGATCTGAACTGCTCATGTGCAACTCTAGCCAGAGCTTGGAGAGAAGTGAGAAGTGAGATCTCCTTAGCAACTTCCTGTTATCAGCTTCAGAAAAAACAATGGGTCTCATTCGAATGAGGCGCACGCACACACACATAAAAGTTATCTTCTGGAAAAAGGAAAGGTGTCATATGCCTACTTCTAGTGGGTTAACCTACGTTTTAAAAAATATAAATGCATATACACACCATGCTGCCATTGACGGGCGACAAAATGAAACGCATCCTTATCTTGAATAAAATGACAGCTTTCTTCTCTGGGTTTGAACCATTCAAAAGACATGTTTGCCTGTATGTAAAACATTTGATCTACCATCTACCACTAAAGGACGAGGGCACGTCAGCTGTTTCATCGCCTCTGTGCAGAGTCGTTTCGGTTTGTCGTGGGTGATTATGATTCAGCGCACATTTGTGCTTCAAAGCCCGTAAAAAAGCTGAACATAACGATCCGACGATGACCCATCTTCCAACAGAATGTTACACTGATCATCTGCTGTCAATTACATTTATATAACATTGCAGAAAAAGTCTTCAGGCACACTTGAGCTCACTCAACAAAACACCAGTTGAGAACCACTTGTCTACACATGCAGATCGCTTGGCCTGTTTCCCTGCCCGTGTCTCCTCCAGCCCAAGTAATGAGCCCTGACGCGTGTGGAATGGGCGAGAAAAACAGTTCATGGCTTCCCAACAGGGTTTAAAAGAACATCCACCCCTGAGTGGTAGAGAAAGCCCCCTGCAACCCCGGCACTGGAATAAGCTCCACAGCTTATTGTGAGACAACAGCAGACGGAGGAGTGGATTTAAGAAAGAAACACAGCACGAGAGAGGAGAATGGAGGACGAGGCAGAGGATGAGAAACAGAAAACAAGGTTTAGAAAGAAAGCGGAGAAGGCTCTGCATCCTGTCTGCTGGGTGTCTATGGACCGTGGACAGAGGCAGTAGAGCCAGAGCATATGGAGTCCATTTGCCTGTGCGGGCTGAGCACGACCTGGCGTGATGGAGCCGGTGGCCCGTGGAGAGAGAGATGCTCCGGGCTGAACACGTGCCTGGCATAAGGGATCCACAAAATGTGCTTTTAAACAGCAGCCCAGGGTTTTACAAATCCTGTAAACACATTTGAAAGACACGCGCTTGCAACACAAACATGTGCACGTAAAAAAAAAATTTAAAAAACGGGTCAACATGGAAAATATGAGCTCAGAGAGCAGACATGCGATGGAACGCTGAATTCAACAGCAAATGGATACTGACAACTGATCAGGATCTAACCTGATCTTTTGTTTACATGCTTTAAAAACAAAACCGTGAAGTTTCGTGATTGGAATCAGAACAAGTACGTAAGGCATTTCATTATCTCGCTCTGCGTAATCGGGTCACCAGTGACAGAACTGGTCAGAAGATGAGCAAGAAAAACAGCAGGTTGGGTGTCTGTTGAAAATACATTAAAATGTTATTGTCAACATTTAATTACTTATAAATTAGTTATTTCTACATTAAATCTCAATATATGACACTGGCCATCTGTTGAGCATGGTCAGGGCTGTCAGTGAGCATCAGTGGCTCGAGTTGAGGTGTGTCCCGTATCATTGACACTGGACGGGGGCTCGTTGACAGAAATCGCTCTGATTGGCTGTTCAGGTAGCGGATCAGTGCATGAGAGCATGAGTGCAGCTTACCCATTTAGCATGTTTCACCCTCATTTTTCTCCTCTGCCTCTTCACTAGCAGAGGGTGAAAACTGTTTGTAGGTAGCCTAATTGTTTATCTTGCTTTGACAGAAATCTTGAAATGTCATTTAGACAATTAATTAAGTTTATTGTTTAACAGTAAATTAACCAGCTTACAATACGTATCTCTAAGGTACAATCGCAAAAAATGGGGTGTATATCGGCAATATATCGCATTTTATTACTCCCTGGTTTTGGTATAGGCCCCAACAGTCGAGTATCAGCCAGGATCAATGATTTAATGTACTGATATCTTAGATTTTTTATGTCTTGTTATGATATATGTTATGTTGTTATGTTACTGAGTGTTTGCTGATCTACACCTGTGTTGCTCTGGAAACAATATGTAGTTATGTTCAAAGTATGAGTCAATTTAATTTGAATTCTTTTTGTTTAATTATAATTAAATAAACCATTGAATGAAAAGAACCTGTAAGAGTATCAAAGGGCCGATAAAATAAGATAATCCGATAAGATTATGGATAAGACAAAGATAAAATCCTAACAATGCGATGTCTGTCTCTTATTGATCTGAATATATTTAATATAATTTCCCATTTATAAAAGCATTTAGCAGACGCCCATGTCACATGGTTTTTACCATAAATTTGTTACCATCCTTTGGGGCAGCTCTCTCAAAAGTTTTAGTACAGTAACACCAACAATCAAATGAAACAGATGTCTATTAACAAAGCACTATTCATCTAATGTACTCAGGCTGCACCTGGATCCTATTTACATATTTTTGGTTTTAATAATTAATCAATTTGTCTCATTTCACCTTTGTTGGGCTTTTTAAATTTGTTGGTTTCATTGTGGAGATTTTCTTGTGTGCTCATTTTTAAAAAAAAATTTTTTTAAAGATTCTTTTGAGGCATAGACACCTTTATTTGACAGTGGATAGATCAGAAAGGGGAGAGAGATGGGTGTGTGACATGCAGTACAGGTCCTCCGGCCGGATTCGAAGTCCACTGCGTCCGTGGCATGCGCTTCAACCACTCGACCACCTGCGCAACCTGTGTGCTCATTTTTAACACGTCGATAAAAGTTAATGGACAAAAGTGATTCTTCCTTTTCGTTCGTTCGCCAACATGCAAGTTAAGCTTTCATTAAAATATGGCACAGGGCTCAAGCTTTGCTGGTAAGTTTAGAAAAATGCGATGTGAATCAGTGCATCCTCCATTACAGATATTCCAGAAGATGAGACAGAATCACAAAACTAATTGAATGCCAGGAACTCTGACACATCATGGAATACATCATGCTGCTTCCCACTCAGGTTGGTACTTTGTTTTAATGAATTAATGCGGTTGTTTTTCTCCCCTGTGGTGTGAAATGTAACAAAGACCCCCAGCTGGACTAGTACCAGGAAAGTTGTGGTTACACACATTTAACTATGTCTTTCTTATTCCTTCGTTTATGGGCTTTCAGGTGCAGAGGAGGCATGATGTAAATGACACGTCTCCTCCATTCTCTGTCATTTTGTGTCTTTATTGAGATTTTCCACTTCTGCCATGTGTAAAACCTAAGTATTTTGTTAGATTTATTATTTTGTTTTAATTTCCTGTGTTACCCTTCAGTTGTTTTAAAACACCTACCTACATATTGAAGAAAAACAGGCTAAGGGTAACCTGTCACCCTGTGCTAATTTTCAGATTCCTACTTTTATTTGGGGGTCCTAGTAGAATAGGTTTACATACTTTAATAAAAAAAAGAAAAAAAAACCCCAACACATTATTTTTCACACTGCGTCTTGAAGGCTTCGTTTTATCTACCGAGTGAAATATCTTGCCTCTGTTCAATCTTTGGTGAGAGTTGCACGTGTGCATTACTTCACAGGCAGGATGTAGCCAATCGGAGGCAGAGTAGGGCGGGTCGTACGGAGCAAGGTAGTGTGATCTAAAATAACGCCGCTACAGCAATAGCAACTGTATGTCTGCTGGCTGACTGGAGTGTAAATATTCTATAATAAATATATTAAAAAAATATATTTATAACGGCTGCTACATAGTGACGCATAAGTTACGGTAGTAAAGGCTCAACTATAAACCAGGCGTCTCAGGCAGTGCAGGAGCAATGTTTTCAGTAGGAGAGAGTAACTCCCTTTGCCGTGGACGTGGGCTTTTTCACTTTGCAGGCCGTTTGCACCAAAAAATACTACATAACATAATAAAGGAAAAGAAAAAACCCAAATATCATAATATGACCTCTTTAAAGACCCACGTTAAACCTCTACTCAACCTTGTCTTCATATTTGCATTTATTTACATATGCTTTTATGCATTTTTCTCACTTGTGTAGTAATGTCCCAGCCGTCCTCCAGACTGAGGAGAACAGATGAGCCGCTGTCCAGAAGCTCCACCAGAATCAGTGCCAGCTGCAGAATCTTGTGAAGCTGTGGGAGATCAACATATGTGCATGTGAACACATATACACACATAGGCACACACACACACAATTATTCCTCTCTGTAAATACATTACCATGTTTGGTTTACTGGTAAATTACTTTCTGAGCACTGCTTGTTGGCTGTGAAGGGTTTCCCACAGAGAATACTGTTGGACAGTCTATGATATGTTCAATGTAAGGACAAAGGCTGCAGGGGGTCAATCAGATAACCAGCATGATAAGAGCTCTGCTGCTGTCCCATTGATGTGAATCTGGTTCCCTTGGGAAAATGGCTTCAGAGTGGATTTATTCATTATGTGAATCTGATACACAGGATGAGCAGTAAGAGCTGACTGCTGGGTCGTTCTCACACAGTCTTTAGAGTCTGACTCTGAGATATTTATAAAAACAAACAAACAAACAAAAAAAACAGGGTAGTTTGTGTGTCTGTGTACCTGCAGCAGCCATTCAGAGTCCTCCATGGCTTTGAGGAAGGAGTCCTCCGAGTCAGACGAGGTGGCACTGGGAGCGCAAGCTCTCAGCAGCTTTTTAAAAGAGGCTTTCACCTGCCGTGTGTCTGCAAAGTCCACCGGCACCAGTTCACAGTTCAGAGAGGAGTCCACTCTGAGGCCCTGTCAAAAGAAAGAGCAGTGTGAGAAGCTGTGCCATGGCATTATTTACCAACACCTCATTAGCAAATGACTGAAACTTGTATAACCACTTATTTTCAGACCTGTCTTTCATTACTTAATCACTTACATAACTAATCACTTGGGAGCACTGCTGAAGTCTCTGATGCTGCTGTGGCAGACAAAAGATCTTCAGTGCAGCTTAGTTTTCATTGTGCTAGACAAGTCTGTGTGCACTTGAAAGTTGAATGTACATTCGGCAGTGGCAGCTACTGTACGATCTTTTGCAGTTTAACAGAAAATCGGTGCCATTAATCCTACTTTTACAGTTAAAATGTTACATTTTTGGTGAAATTTTCTGTAAATTAATGAGTCAAAGATAAGATGGTGTTCTAGTGAAATACTTTATATCCAGATGTATTCCATTGTTTTTTTCCCTTTCTCTTTAAAGCACATGGTGGGACGAAATTTCAGAAAAAACCTCTGAATATAATGCAGATATATTTCACCAACTATGACCTTGGAGCTAAAACTCAATACTATAGGCATCAGAAAAGTAGACTTTATGGCAGTTGTGATATATTAATTGTACAGGTGTACCTGAAAAAGTGGCCACTGAGTGTAATTTTCAAACAATTTGCTCCAATAATTCATACGGTAACAAAATGTCCTCTCAGCCGCTAGAGACCAGCTTTCATTTCTTCCTCACCCTTAAATGGGACTTTTCTCCAAAGACGTAGAAGGCAGCTTGCTGTTTCAGGAGCTGAGCCTGCAGACTGTTGCTACCTGCAGGGGGCGCCAGATCCTTCCCTGCTAGTCTGGAGCCCACGTCTACTGTCGCTGGGTGATGGCTGAGTCTGCTGCTGGAGCGCAGGCTAGCCCACACACCTGCAAACACACAGACACAAACAAAAGTCACACACGCAGGAGCTGGCCTGTTCGAAACGCCACTGATGTACACATGCTGTCAAACAAACTAAGACTGAATGACGAACAAGACACGACATGCGAAAAGGGTTTACATGCACAGCAGTACAACAGAGATTATGTAAAAAAACAAAAAACAAAACTAAATTCTCTCAGTCCACCAACAAAGCAGTGGCCTCGGCGGATCAGATGTGTGGAGATATTAGAAGCAGAAGTTGTTGGAATTTTTCTTAGCAAGTCAACAAGTCTACAAGCCGTTTCCCTAAATACCAGCATGCAATACCTTCCAAACAGCATGAATCACTATCAGGAAGGACATGATTTTTCACAGTAATCATTTTCAGTTGCATGGCTGTCAAAATGCTAGTAATGTCAGCTTCTGCGACCGGGGGCAGTTATACAAGAGCCATGGTCCAAATAACACTACATTCAGATGTCTGAAAATCCTTGCACTCACCCAAAAAAAAATTCAGTCATTGTCTTCTCACCCCCATTTCATGTCATAGTCGGCAAAACATTTCTGGAGCTTCACAGCATAACAGATGTGCAGTATTTTCATAAATAACTGCAGTGGATGGGGGCTTGTTTTAAAAAGTAAAAAAACAACAACAACATGAAATGTCTCTTTTACAGCGATCCCCATCTTCTTCAGTTGTTTAGGAAAAAGCTGCGACACTGTTTTTCTGTGAAGATACAGAAATGCTTTGTGGACTAAGGAACTTCACCCGACCTTCCATCAGCGTGGAGGTGAGCAGATAATTACTGCTTTTCATATTTGGGTGAACGTATCCTTTAAGTTAATACTGAAAGTTTGAAAGCTGCTGTTGACGTCTTTCAAAGATACCGTCAATAACTGTTCAGACCTGATAAACAGTCATCACACACAATAAGATGATTTTTATTTAATATCAACTTAATCCTTTTCCTTTGTGTCACATTTACAGAATGCTCGAGCAGTGTCCATTACTCTACAGGACCAGAGGGGTCTTATTTTTGTGTGATTCATGACTTGTCTGCCATGACAAACAGCTTCCTTTCCTCTTTAGTCTGGACGCGGCTCGTACCGGACCACAGTCAGCTCTGCTGAGCCAACACATTAACAATGGATGTGGCCACATTAGAGCAGCCACTTTGGTTTGTGAAAAACCACAGCTCCCAGAAGAGCAGCCACAAAGTCAGCGATGATTAGTACTATGTCTCACAAGGTCTTTGTAAGGGGTTTGAAGCGCGGTGCACTGGCGTACGTGACCTGGTTAGTAAGCAGGTTACAGAGAGGGGAAGACGGGTGAAGCTTTGGAGGATGCGTTAGAAATGGAGCGTTTTGGGGTGAAAGGGACAGTTTGACTATACCTTGAGGGTTGACTCTCTCCTTACTGGCAGGTTTTTGGTTTGAGTGAGTGAAAAGTTTATCTCTGTACTCAAGAACTGGTTTGTACAGGAGGTAGAGAGAGAAGATGAGAGCAGGGAGAGGGGCATGAAAGAAAAAAAAAGTCAACATCATACAGACATCTTCACCTCCTACCCTGCTAACCATTTCTGACCACAGAAGAACAGTCATGCCAAGGCAGAGTTAGAACCCGTGTCCACATAACGATTCCGACTTGTGAGCATATGAGGCAGAAAAAAAACGTTTTGTCACAATTGTTCTTTTTCAGACTACCAATTAGATTTTAGATCAGACAGGATAAAAGAAACAGAAAAAAAAGCCCATTCGCTGGAGCAGATCAGCTGGTGAGCGTTGTGCTTTTATCACCCTACACATTGTAAGCTTGCAACGTTTTTTTTTCTTTTACACTTTCTTTTACGCCTCAAGCCAACTGCCAGCGCTTTTCTGCTGGGAAGCAACGTTATGTGGAGACGGGCCCTCACAGCTGAGGGTCAAAGATTGGACTGGTTCACATACAGTGACAAAATGAAAAATGTATCTTTTAAATGATCAAAGAGAATGATTGTCACAGCATGCATGCGTGTTTGTCCATTGTTATGATTAATGGTGTGAAGACAAAGAGCCAGATTTATAAAGTGTTTAGTGCCAGTTTATCAGGCACAGATGTGACACATACAGCTCTGGAAAAAATGTGACGTCTGTATCCAACAGGTGCACCAGACCGGAGCCACAGTTTGTCATTTGTCCTCTCTTTAGGCAGAGACATGTTAACAGAGGCTGACAGTGTTTCCAAAGGATTTACGGGGGTCAAGTAGGGTTGTGGTGAGAAAAAACCAAAAGTGTTTTAACTAAATTTTTCAGAAATCTCAAACAAAGAGCAGCACAGCACTGAACTAGCTACCGAGAGAGGTCCACTGTATTACACTAACTAACTCAAATAGTAAATGTCTGTACTCTTCTGAGTAGATATATTTGACTTCTTTAACCTCAGCAGCAGGCAGAGATAGTGTCAGTACAGCTGATGTTGCAATAGATAACCCTCTCTCTGTTGGGGTATTTGAAGCATCTTATGTCACTTCATCTTGTCATGTCTAAGAATGTTAGTACGTTTGCCTCCAACTGAGTTATTAATATGATTCAAAATTAATAAACGATATTTTTCAGATGGGGTGGGACTGCTGTCACCGGCTAAAATAAATGTTTTGGAATCAATACATAATCAGCAATCTCACATACTTTCTGGCCCTGGTAATCTCCGATAAATCGCACATTGTTTCAATTGCGCCACTTTCCGAGATAATCTGGCTCAAAACATAACTCCTGCCTCCAAGTGGGGTGAAGGATGTGTCAGTGATAATCCCGCACTCTAAATCTACTCACTCTGACTGGACTGTGTGAAGAAAAAAAGGGGGAACAAACTCCCAATATTCTGAATAATCGAATGTGATGCGTCTTCCTTTTCAGTTAGCGAGAAATATGCCGAGTCAGTTTAAGACATGCTTTCACCTTTGACCTTCATCTGACGCAGTGACTCACACTGCTGACGTGCACCAAACACCATGCACAACAGCTCAATGAGACAAAACGCTCAGTACTGATGGTACCGAAATCACATTCCAGTTAACACAGTCACGATGATGTGTCAACTTAACAGACAAAACGTTTTAAGTGATGAATGGTTTTACATTTACAGTAAAGATCATTGCAGAACACAACAGGTCACGAGGGCGAGGTTATCATGGCAGCAAGTTACTGAGACAGAAATCCTTTAACTTGACATAATTAACTGATATAAAACTGAAAATGCAGCACACACATGTACACATTTAACATTACATATAACAACTTCAAACATTCCCTTTGGGTTCAATAGCTCAAATTACATTCACAGTTTAGGACTTGTGTCTGTCCCACTGTTGTATTTCATTGTATTTAGAGGCTATAATTTCAGTACTTACAACAAATATTGTATCTCCATGATATCAATATTGTAATACCACAAATATTAGGTTTATGTTTGCGCACATTCAGGCATCACATTCATGGTATAAGGTAAAAAATTGCAGTCTGACGTCTGCATCTTCAGCTTTTGATTTAGTGTAGAGTAAGTTTGGATTTATACCAACAAAATTAATACCACTGTTAACATTTATCACATACTTCGAACGTTAAGTGTTGCTGGCCTAAAGCAGGGATGCCCAAACTGCTTTATTATGTTCTCACCAATGTCATCAAGCGCTTGCTCATGGGGGAGATGTTGGGTCTCAAGGAGTATGTATTAGACCTGCTCAATTTGGAAAGTGTCATGAGATGACTTTTGTTATGAATTGGTGCTCTACAAATAAAGATTGACTGATTGTATTGTATTGTTAGGATGCAAAATGGCACCATGATCCCAAGTTAATCCCAGGAATAATAACTTTACTGACTGACGTCTTGTTCTAAATGGCACTCTGTTCTCTGATTATGAAACATTAATTAGTGATGTTTAACATTTCAAGAGCTTTTGACCTCACAAAAAATAAAACAATATCATTCTTTTTAAATATTTTATTTTTTACATCTGGTCAGCCAAATTAAACCTTGTGGAAAGCCAACTTAGGGCCTGGCCTAAAGGCTATGGCTCACACATTCTCAGAAATACATGCAACACTCCTCTGAATGAAAGACATTCTCCCTCCGGATGTCTGTCACTTAGTTGCATACTTTTGCCTTCAGGAGTTCTTATCTAAAAGTGTGTTATTTGAGTGCCTTATCAGGTTGTGATGACACACTTGCTCGTATTTCTAAAACGCTGGACAATTTGTTTTTATGATAAGATGGAAAAATATGTGACCCTGGTAGACCAAGAAGAGAGGGGCAGAAAATCTACAAAAAAACAGTTGTTATTATCAAATGTGTGACAAAATGTTTATTTTGATTTTCCCTCAGTGACTCTATGATGCTAAAACACTCATAGGTCTGGTATTTCATATTTCATCCTGCAGCAGGAAGAAAACAAGAGGAAAAACACTCACCTCCTCTGGTAAAGCTGTTTGAGAATGGGATGTCTAAATGGACGGGAGTCATCTTTGGTATCCTGGATGTCCTCCTGTCACTGCCTGAAGACAAAACATTCACATAACACACAGGAAGTTACACGGAGGGTAAGATTAGGAAACAGGTTCAGGAAGGTGTTTTTTCATACAGTTTTGCACCAAATCATGAATGAAACAAGAAGACGTGCATCCCTACATCTAGAAGGGAAAACTAAACCGATGACGATGATGAGCTCGGCCTTTTGGCTCCATTTTTACTTATTGGAAAACTGCAGAATTGAAATCCAAGAGCCCTTCATCTGATTTGAGTCCTCTAAACACAAGAAATATGACCCCCCTGTATGTGTGTGCATGCATGCGAGCATCCTGGACACGGCTCGAGTCCAGTGCATGTGTATGTTTTCCAGTTTGCTCAGGATGCAGGCAGGAGGGGGTGAAGTTGGAGGAGATGGATGAGCTTAGCAGTGACCCGCAGGTTGTCTTGTGATTCTTACATAACCTTTTATTGTACAAATTTCCTTCCAAATATCAGATAAAGTATTTCTCCCACACAGTCCATTTCTCACTCACTCACACACACACACACACACACACACACAAACACACACAAACACACACAAAGATAAGTAGGTGAAAAATAACCGCTGACCAGAGCAAACAGAAAAGGGAAGAGGAATGAGAGAAAAAACAGAGCTGGTCCGAACAAAAATAATTCTGCATAATGCAAATCTGCAGTTTTTCTCTTTATCAGAAGAAGTGAACTCTGCGTGGCCTCTTGTCCCTTACAAACAAACTGAGGTTTTTTCCCACGACGGAGCCCAAGACCATCACACAGCAAATTCAGGTCAGTTGGGAGCACAGACAGCAAGGTGACGTAGCTTTGGTGTGAGGGAACTCAATGCCCACAGTCAAGCCTGTATTATTGCCTCCCTACATGCTTCTCCAATCAAAAAGTTAAAGTGTCAATATATTTAGCGTGCGATCCTCTTCAAGCTTATCAGTCACGCATGCTGCCAAGCAGAAGTCCTCTCTCCTTAAAATTCCTGGCACTGATGTTAAAACGCTTGTAAGTTTGTTTGTTTAATTGCTTTACATATTCCTTCTTTCTCATCTTTTATTCATTGATGCTGCTGCTTGGATTTTTATTCTTTTGCCTTCTCTTAGTCCAAAAAATAACTACATTAAGTTACAGTCAGGGTAATGCTGTGTTATCTCATTTCTGTGTTACTATATTTTATAGCTTTATACATAAAACTGTTTGTGTCTGCATCCTTAAATCCACAGTATATGGTAACTGTCCAATCAATCAATGCTACCATAAAATTTGAGCTCAACAATGGAGATTGAGAGGATTTATAAACTAAAGTGCTGATGGTGTTAGGAACAGTTCATAGAGTTTACCTTTGTCCAACATAATACTGAATGGGGCTTTTCCTACTTGACCAAATTTGCATTAAATATGATGTTGTTATCTGACGAGCGCTGATGGGAAGTATACCCTTATGTGTTCGTTACTATCCAAAATTTGGTCATATTTATTGGAAATGTACATGATACAAACTAGCCAATACAGTTACTTTCCATATGTCTTGAGAACAGCATATGGTCACACGAGTTAGGGGTCAACATACTTGAGAGGCTCATGTGAGGGCAACAAAGCCATCTGCTCTGTCTTGTTTTAAAAGACCTTTCTCATGCCTGACACTTTGACTTGTAAAATACTGGAGATAACATAGATGGCAGCATTACATTCAGGTGCTACGGTTTCAGCTGCTACTGTGAATGCTGGTTCAATGGTATGGTTTAGCTGGACATGCAGTCATTATTAGTCCTTCAATAAAATGTGTTCTTTACCTGTTTTGATAAGCCAAACTTTATTGTTGCTTACTGAGCCTATCTGAGCTCTAAAGACTCAAAAGTCACAACAATGTAACACATGGATTTGATGTTAGATTTGCAAAAAAAAAAGTCAAGTAGAGACAACTGTGGTGTGTAGCATCGACAAATAAACAAAAATAAAATCTGGACATTATGATCGATGTTGCAGCTTACCTGGTGAGAGGCCTATGAGGGAGCGGTTGGACAGGGTGTTGTTTCCGTTCATTTTGAAGTAGATGGGGATTGAGTTGAGGATGGCTTGCAGATACTTCTCTTGTTCAAGACTACTGGATGAATCCGAGGACGAGGCAGGAGCTAAAGGAGGAACACAAAATGTTATTTAGACGACCTGTCATTTAAAAATCAGTTCAAATCGCAAGCCACATTTCAAAGGAAAAGCTGCACAAGTGGTTGAGACAAACTACAAAGCCACAAACGACACAAGCTAGAGAACATTAGCTAGGTATTTCAGAAATACAGAGAATGACTGTGCAGCTGTCAAACCAAAACTCCAAGCTGCTCTGAATGCACACCTGTTGAGGAGGGATTCTGTGACTTGAACAGTCCCACCACACTCTTGCCGTGAAAGCCTCCTGAGCGGAGCAGCACTGCTTTCGTGCGAGGATGTTTCCAACAAACGACGGGCAGACGGTTGTGCCTGTAGCAACGGGCCACTTTGTGTAAACTGCTGTCCTGTACTGACTGAGGAACCACCAACAGCCCCGGGTAACTAAAGGGAGAGAGAACATAAATATCTAACACAAAAGTATTGAGAAAAAGAAATTTGTCCACCATTAAAAAAAACTCTGCAAAGCAAACTGTTCATACAATATAAAAAGGCCTGCAGCTGAATAAATGGTCTGTTGCAGCCAAGATCTGAGTGGGATAACGACTGTCTTCATCACAGCATGTGTGTTTTTGTACAACATCGACTTGTCTCCATTGAAAAGTCGAATTTCTGTCTGCCAGGTCAGGGAGGACTCCCTGCTGGCCTTTTGTGATACTGAGGCTTACAAAGCTTCCGGCAGGGATACAAATCGTGAAAACAAATATCCTCAGCGCTGCTGTGCTGCGATTAGAGGAATCAGCACGGATCAGCAGGTTTCTGGACAACACTGAAGGTATCCAGCCTGTGAGGAGTGTACCTGCGGCAGAGGGAGTAGAGTCTGTTCACGGCTGTGATCCTGAACTGCTCGCCTGACTTGGAGCGAGATGAGCTGGCAGTGATGGTGCCCAGGCCCAGACGCTGGTAGTCACGGAAACAGGACTGCTCCACCAGCTGCTCCATGGTGGACTTCTCTGAGGCTCGCAAGGTGCTGCTGGGCGGCGGCTCCCCATCGTCTGATACTGAAATACACACACACACACACACACACACACACACACACACACACACACACACACACACACACACACACACACATTGGTATTTGTGAGGTCATTTCTTGGAGAATTTTCAAATGTTTCATATCCCTAAAATCTGTACGACCTGAGATAAATAAAGAAACTAAGGAAAATACGTCATAAATTAGACATTTACTAAATAAAAACACTAAACATGTATTTTCAAAGATCTTTAAATGTAGAAACATAAAAAAATAAAAAAACTCCATACCTTATTAGAGCTATGTAAACATTTAAGTCTTTAAGATATTGAAATTTTTCTGAGCAGCATACAGAGGTCTTTCATTGGCAATAGAAATATTTCCCCAGTGCCGACATTGGTATTTTTGGTTATTGTGGTCTTACTTTTTGGAGTTTCTTGCTCAATACGCTTAGAACTACAAAATACACTATAATCAAATCTACAAAATACACTATGCTTAAAACTTGGCTTTCTGCTGCAAAAACAATAACTGTTGCAGTTATTATGGTTTTTATCTTTAATCTTTTTATGAGATCATGTAAACAGCGATCCCCTGTGGCTAGTTGAGAGCTGCCCGCGGAAGGTCAGTTTATGTGTTTTTAAAGCTTTTACTTTATCTTTTGTTCCCTTTCTGCTTCATTAATCTCACTTGAAATGTCATCATCTTCGTGCCAGGTCATTCTGCTGCCTCTGTCGTTCTTCTTCAGTGTGGTCTGGCTGCCACGGCCCATGGTGATCTTTCCGGCCCTCTTTGCTCCCTTGACAATAGTTTTGGACAGTGTTCTGTGAGGAGTACAAAGCAGATAGCAGCACAAGTTAATGTGTACAGTTTCAGAATCCAAAACAGAAGGGTTTATATTAAATTCCGGAGGAGAAGCAAAGTGCAATAAACCCCAAACCTGAAGCCAGTGTTCCGTTCTTTTTGCTTTGGAAGGATGAGTTGAGGTGCTGTTTGTCCGGCTGCAAAAGCAAAGGAGGTGAAGATGGACTGTGGGTAGCGGATCCTCTGGAGGTGCTTTCTGAAGATCTCCACCATCTCTGAGCTCACCTCCTCATCAAAAGCCACTTTTATCAACTGCAAGATGTACAAGTGAAACAGATTATTCAAGGACACAAGCAACTAGTCAGACACAACATCTTGAAAAGCAGGAAGAATCTCAATGGGTCAGAGATGTCTGTTTGTCACTGCTCCTGTTTTACCCCCGAACAGTTCTGCAGCTTCTACATCTAAAAGATCGATTGGTAAAACAGCCGACGCAAGGTTTCCAACGCACGCTCACATTCCAGTAAGGAAGCAAAACAAAACTAAAGAGATGTCTACATAGGCCAAGTGACCTACACTGCCACAAAATGGCGAATTTCATCATCTGTGTTAGTAAAAAGATAGGAATGAACCATAAAAACTTTTACAGCAGTACGTCTAAAGACTAAAAACACATGCTTGGCTGACAATTGCTTTTCTCTTTGATTCTAAGAACCAAGAACATATTATGAAACCAGACAGCGGGGTTTCAAAAAGCTGTGCCACACTCATTGTAATGTCAAGTGTTAATGCCAGAATCACACATGATGCTTCCCCTACATTATTACTGCTAGGAGTTAGTGTGAGCTGAAACACACTGTTGCTTTAGTGTTTACCTGGAATGATGCAGAGCGGAGCTGCAGGCCTTCCTGCATGTTCTGCTGCAGCTGGTTCTGGATGCTGATCTTCTTCTCTTTGGTCAGCGTGGACACCGGGAAGGCTCTGATCACTGCCTGCTCCCCCACTGGACACATGTAAGGACAAAGATCAGCATCAGATTACGAAGAGATTCTTAATCCTTGTTTTTTTATTACGTTTTCACCATTTTATGCATTGGGTAACAGTAGAGAAGTGACGGGAGACGAGGAAACAGAAATGTGGAATGACATGCGAAGAAGATCCCTAGCTGGATGCTGACAGGAGATGTTTCAGTTTAGGTTGCATCTTAATCCCCTGACCACCAGGTTGCCACACAAACCAATAACTTAAAGGGTTTAGAAAGATCATTACAGTGATGAAGAGTATGGTCTACCAGGGTAAAGTCAGCTGCTTTGAGAAGGCACTCTTAGACTGTTATTGTTGACTTAATTCACGATAACATGAGAAAATACATTTTTCATCTGATTTTAGCAGAAAAGTATGTTATGGTCTTAATATATGGGACTATATTATCAGATGAAAATTAGATCTTTCTGCCTAATGATGAAAAAAAGGCATTCAATGTGAAATAAACAGTTATTTATTGATTAAAAAAAACAAACATATTTACCATAACAACACTGAAAAAAAAAACCAGTGGTTTATTTACCCAGAGGATCATGGGGGGTGCCTTTGAAAACAATGCGGTATGTGGTGAGGAAGAGGGCTCCCTCTGCTGGCAGGATGTGTGGGCCCCCCAGGAGGCCCCCTGTGGCCTCCTCCCTACCGTCGGGGTCCAGAAGCACCCGCAACCCCTCTGACACCAACTCCTCCCCGGGAAGCAGCGCTGGACGCAGAATCTTAGGCTGACAGGAAAAGAAAAGAATAACACGTTACACTCAAGGACAGACGCACAAACTGTACCTGTCTATGAACACTGCCAGTAAAACGAAAGAAAAAAACCCTTCACGTCAATGCGGCAGATTTAATAAAAGCCAGGAAATCAATTAATCATTGTAATGTCAAATCACAGCACCGCATGACCTCAATGGACATAATTTAGCCTCACATGCACGTCAACATGTCATTAAAAACACACATCTTGCGAGCACATAAAGCATTTGAAGGCATTCTGAAAAACAAACTGGCCAACAAAAACAAAGTTGTTCTCTGTGGAGCCCAATCTTAACCGTCCAAGCAAAACTCACAATCTGTTTTTTAAGTAAAAACTGTTCCTGTCTATCTAATTTATGTAACTAAGTAATTTCTGGTTTTCACTTTGTTTTTAAAATTTAAACAGTAACTGACATTAATCATTGTTATTCGTAAAAAAAAGGCTTACTGACTCAATTTCTTAGCTTTTTTCCCATAAGGGCAAACATGAAAGTGCATATTCTCGTGTGAAAGAAACAACAAAGCAATGGCAGATAGTTCTAATGATTTGAAGGTTACGTTCTAAATGTAGCATGTATGTGTACTGCCTTTATTCTACCTACTATTTGAAATCATTTTAGAATATTAATTTAGATTATCGTCTGCAATCATACTGAGTTCCAAAGAGTTTCTCCCGTCTAAGCATTTTGGTACTTTCTATTTTCTGTGAGGGTTTGGAATCAGTTTCTGTTAAAAACCCTCAAAGAAGAAGTTAACGTTGCTTCCAAAGAAAGAAGAACAGAAATACACTGCAATGGTGTTGACCGCATTTCGGTGTTTTCTTAATGCAAGTGATAATTAACAACATCCCAGAAACAAACACCATATGACCACAGTTTCTACCTTATGACCTGTAACTAACAACAGTCAGGTCTGCACCCTGTGTTGCTTCAGTTCCCTCTGGCCTCCACAGCCAGTCAAGAATCACTCAGTTGTTCCACTGTCACAAATATGAACGAGGAGGGACATTAGATCATTCGCAGCATTTCTCATTAAGGCCACAGCCAACCTGGGGGAGTTAAGTCTGGCCAGGAGATTATCAGAACTTCTTGCATTGCCCTTGAATGGACAGCGAGACCAAGAAGAGAGTCCCTCTGCACCTCATTACTGCTGCGAGCTCTGCTTCTTATTTGAGCTGCACCTTAAAAATATTCATTGTTTTTCTTCTTAATGTCATTGCTACCATTACTACTACTACTCTGACTTGTCATGAATCCACAGTCAGTGTTGTTTAGTACTTTTTGGCATGCTGCTTGCAGCTAGAAAGTCCAGGATGGAAGATTTATCCAACACATTAACGTGTGAGAAGTTAAAGTATGGCAGAGAATCTGCCGAGACGGCTCACCACGGGCTCCAGGTTGCTCCCCAGGCAGCGCTGGCATGGTGTTTGTCTGTGTGTGTGAGCGTTTGCAAGAGCATGAACAAAAGAGGAATTACCAAGTGCTGGCAGACATATAGTACAGCAGAGTCCAAAAACCAACTCATAAAATCTGAAAGCTCGCTGATGACCTGAAAACACTGGCTCAGACTGGCAAACCAGACTGAACCGAATATTTGGAGACAACTTGGAATGAGCATGTCAGAGTTAAAACCTTCATTAGGACAACAACAGAGTTGGACGTTAGGGTTTAGAAATAGAGTGAAAAGTTGCTTTAAAATGAGTATACATCCATTATTAAGTATTAAGTACTTAGAGATCCTACATATTTAAGGAGAATGGCATAAACAGCGATTGATATTATCATAATTTTTTGAATACATTTTTTATAATTTTCTTTCACTAAACATTTGGTGGGCCAAATCAAACATTAGGGTTGGCCAACTTGGCCTGAAAGAACCACTTTGCGCAGCCCTGATCTACACTGATTGGGTCTTCATTTTTAATCATCACAGCCCACCAATCGACTTGCCTTCTTTCTCCCAAGCTGCTGACTTTAACTTGTTACTGTCTTAGGATTTTTAGACAAGTTGTTAGTTGAATGCAACTGAACAGAAATAAATAATACGATATTTTTGTGTTTTAGTTATTATTACTGTCTATCGACAACTGGAGTAATCAAAACGACATACAATTAATCAAAGTTAGGTTGAATTCCAAGTCATTTTGTATTACAAGTGATATATGTGTTATAAAAAGGAAATGTTTAATTAGTTGGTCTTATTTCTGGGACAAAATCTGGAAACTGTGTGTTCACTTGAGCGAAAATATTTAGAATAGTACTAGAAGCATATATATTTAGTTAGAGAGATTTTAAAAGGCCCATAAAAGTATATTTTACTGTATTGTACTTAAGATCCAGCAGCCAAATGTAGAGCAACACTCACCTTCTGAATGGGAGGTAACCTCCTGCTCTCCCGGTGAACTGCCTCTAGAGCCTCCATCTGCATAGCTACGATGCCTGTGGGTCACAATCTGGGGTCAGTTACCATATGTACACACACAAGCCCTGACACAGAGCTGGTACAGAGAAACACATGTTTATCCACACGGTCTTACAACCTCAGCGTGTATTTACAGATTTTTAGGCCATTTAACATGTCAGGAGTTAATCAGCTCAGCGGCCTCTGTTGCTATTGGCCTTAGCTGAGAATACACATCCAAGGGTTACTCTGTATAAAGCTGAGGGAATTAGGACAGCGGCAGACTGTGAATGAACACTGTGAGCGCTCTACCTGGGATCATGCTGTGTAGGCTCTTGATGTGTTCCTGGGTTACTCCACTCTCTGTGCACACCTTGTCGATGAAGCGAGCTACGAACCTGACCACAGAGTTGGCCACGTCACTGTTCTCTGAGTCCTCAAACCCACTTTCTGTGTCAAAGCTCTCTGCGACACTACCGGCAATGCTGTAGAACACACATGATGACAAAATGAAAATGAGAAAGGTCGATCCACAGTATCCAGGAGGTGATCTGATCTGAGAACTGAGAGTTGTGTGTTGACAGATTTGTATTTGAGGATGCACTGTGATAAAGAGCGCGGAGACAAGAGTGATATGCAGCCTGGCATGAGCAAAGTGTTGATGCCGGCATCAATAGCTCAGACTCAATCAGCCAGAACAAATGTTTCACATAGAGGCGGTGACGCAATCTCCCCTCCGCAATCTCAAAGTGAATGTGATCAGATCCAAATGTCCTCTGTGAGAAACAAACAAGTCAGGGGCAAAAACGAAAGAAAATTTCCACAGACACAAATTCTTGGCCGCAGCAGAATAAAATGGAAACATCGTGTTCTTGCGGATTTTTGGGGAATTCAATGTGAAATTTGGAACAAACTGTTTAATAAAGCCCAATTACTGCTGATAACAAACATTTAAATATTAACATTATGTTTCTTTCTCTAAGCCTGAAATTTGGAACAAGATCTTTTTAGCTGTTTTCCTTTCAATTCTAAGAAAAGACATACGTGGGGGATCTTCCCAGATTTATTCCACTCTGCACGGGAGATCACTTCCACTGCTATTTTGTTTGGTTTGGGTGAGTACAGTGCAGTCCCATTAAAGACACCCTGAGGGTTTTAAGCTTCCCAACAGAAGTAAATGAGGCTCACTCTGTTTTGTTCAGTAGCAATGTAAGCCCAAAGGATGGATGTGGGCCGGAAACAGGAGAGCTTCTCTGTTCCATTTGGCTAAATAGGAAGGTATCATGTAGACTGTGAGCTTCCCCACATCCACCCACATACTTATCATCACCTTATTAAGAGAACTACACATACTCCCAAATCATGAAACCTTAACTTGAGGTTTCCTCCAGATAAGAATGATCGTTCTACCTTACAAATACTGAACAAGACAAAAGTGCTTTCTGGTATATTCTGTGTTTGATCCTTGTGGATAGTAAAAACACTACAATACTCTCCTGACCTGTTGGTGACGATGCTGTTGCTGCCGCTCTCCCAGTCGGCGACAGGCGTGTTGCGCAGCAGCTTGTTCTTGCTGGTGTCCAAAGGAACCAGCAAGTAAACCATGAGGCTGGCGTAGTGAATGGCCTGGCTGAAAACAGTGCTCTCCTCATTCTTCACCAGCTCCTGCTGCCTCTCCTTGCTCAGGCTGGGCCATGCACGCAGCTGCTCTGCTGCCAGGTCCATGGCTGTCTGCTCCTCACCTCTTTCCACTGCAGGTGTAGTGACTGCATCCTGGAGAGGTCAGAGCAAACACATGGAGCAGCACATTTGACAATACATTTGTACAAATTCAGTGACGTCTAGATAGAGTATTTTGTTGGCAACAGCATGTTGACAGATTAATCAGACAATTGTTTTCCCATTAAGATTTTTTTATTTTGAATATTTATGGAAATGTATCCAGCATTTCACAAATAAAGAAGAATATTAAACAGATACAAACACTAATATCCGTCTGTCCAGTAGCCCAGATGTCCATCTCCCTAGCAATATTCCCAAGCTAGAGGAGCTATGTAATCTCTCCCACATGGTCTGGGTCTATGTTTGGGGTCTCCTAGCCACAGGCATCCTGACATGATGCCCATGATGCCCCTAACTGGCACCTTTATTGGGCTGTAGTCCAAGCTCCTTTTGCATGTCGGAGATTTTCACTCTATTTCTAAGCCTGATTACAGCCACCTACCAGAGAAAAGTCATTCTGGCTGCTTGCATCTAGAACCTGATTTTTTTGGAATGGAAATAGACAGACACACCGACAAAGCCCTTTTACACCCTATGGCAAACCACCACAGTGTGTGTTTGTCATAGTTTGATGAAGCAAACACAAACGCCCAAACTTGACACACACCCAGCTGCGCCTTAAAATCCTATCCATGAGAATCTTGAAAAGAATCAGTGACAAGGGGAAAACCCCGATAAATATGCCAATCACTGTTTCCTAAAGCCCAAGGTGATGTCTGTAAATGTCTCGCTTTGTCCAACCAACAGTCCAAAACCCTAAAAGGTATTCACTTTACTACAATATGAGACAGAGAAAAAAAAAATTACATATTATTATTAATATTATGGAATTCAATCTTTGATTTCGAATGTGAGTTAAGAACAATGGGGTTAAACAGACTTTTACATAAATCCTACCACAATGTGAACTTATACTGATCAGTAATCCCGTCTTACCTTTAGCCTGGCAGTGATTACCCCTTTCTCCTCTGTGGTATTAAGATATAGGGCTCGGATCTGACTCTGGACCTCGCTGTAGAAAGTGGCTTCCCAGAACTGCTGGTTGGTCCAGATGGGATGGTCCTGAATGCAGGTGTAGGCAAACTGGTTCACCCCGGCTGCCAGTTTCTGCAAAACAAATTATGGTTCCATAGAGTAAAGACAATGTACAGAAGCAACATTAAACTATACTTTTGAGTAGAAGTCTGTGTGAGGCTTTTTTTTTTTTATTTTGCAGGATATCAGACCAATGCTGCAAGATGGGCCAGCCCATTGCTGCCAGCAGCGATGACACATGTTGGCCTTATAAATGTTTTAATCTCACAAAACCGACTATTTTATGAACGACCTTTAGTGACAAGTGAGTCTTTGAAATGCCAGTATTAAAAAAATGAGGGGAGGTAAAAGTGGAAAAAACACTGTAATTCGCATCCCTGTTTCTCTGATACTTTATATAATCTCCCATAGCACAGATAGAAAACAGATGTGGAATTTTCAGTCTCCAGAACAACAGTGACGGTGTTATTGTTTACAGGTCAGCTTTTGAATGAACGACAATTTTCTTTCATGTTACTGCTGTTGAAAATAAAATATAGTAGACTAAACAGAGTGAATTAAAACTTACACTTGTAACCTTGTCAACTCCAGTCAGTACAAACACATATTACACTGCCAAACTTTGCTCAATACCACAGAAATTTATTCCAAATCTGAGTGGGAATCCAAAAGTTTCCTGGAATACCAAATTTTAGGGAAATATGTATAAATTGTATGCACCAGGATTGGGAGACAGCGAGTGCCCCTCGAAAAGGTGGCCAAAACATTGCTGAGAAGTGGGAAAACCAAAAACAAGTCAGCCGTGGGATTTAAAGTAAAATAAATCATTCCTTGTGAGTCGTAACTTTTTAGCAGATAACAGCCCCTAATGGAGCAGCAGACCACCCCTCTTTTCCTTCTGTGTCTGGATGTATCTGGAAGCAGAGCTGTTGTTTTTCATTAGCGTGGGTTGGAGAGTAAAGCACCTGCTGCTTACAAAAACATCGACAACGGGGAACATACAGTACTCAGCCAAGAGCTGGTCAATTCTGTATAATACACATGGTAAACACAGAGCAGTGCTTGAGAACAATATCACACCACAAATAACATGCTCTCAACAGAATCATGGCCACAAACCAACATACACCAACCCTCCAACTCCCTGCACAGCCTGAGGGCCACGTGTACGGCTTGAGCCTGTTATTTGATTAGCTTCTGATTTCTCTCCCCTGAGCCTGACACAACACGGTGGTTTCCATTATCACTTCTTAGTTTGCCTTTGAAGGGTGCGAACTAAGACAGTAATTACAAGAGACAGAACCAAAACAGCTCCATTCCCAGTGTGATGGGCCAGAAGCCAAGAGCGAGCAGGGCAGACGGTGAACCGAGAGCTAATGCCCGCACTGCAGTTAACAGGCAGGTCCCGTTTTGAGTCTTGTTTCTGGTTCATGGGAGGTCTTCATTATGATATCTCTTATATCATATATCTTATTTTGTTATATTCAAAACATAATTGAGTTACAGTTACAAAGTATTGGTCTTGAGCGGGCAAATGTCTGTGTGATTTCTGTAAAAATGTACCTAAGGAGGAAGAAATTTATGTAAAACATCTTGAAAAGCAAAAATGCACTCTAACGTGTTATTACGCAACTGCTGAAGTTGAACTCCTGCTGCTCTTCTTATAATATTAGATTACAAAAATGAAAACACTTTTTCGGGAAATGTGACACAGCTGAGTTCAGTGTATTTTTATGAGTTTTCAAGGTATTTAAAAAAAGAGCTGTGGATATCCTTCTGGCAAATGACAGAGGCCAACGAAAAACGGATACTTAAGATCTCAATTAAGGGAAGCGCATGTGAAACTATGTGATTGAGACACTCTATTCTGCATTTATTCTAGTTACTGGCTGACATACAGTACATGCTGCAACTGACATATCCATGGGTAAGCTAAAAATAATGTTTGCCATACCAAAGTAGCAGCGGGCTCTACTGCCTCACTAACTTTTGTTCAACAGTCGCATGATGATAGATTAAGAGCACAAAGGTGATATCAATCTTTACAGTTGAAATTACTTAGCCTACAATCTCAAGCAGTCATAGATTTCACCTGACACACACAAGTTGTGACCCAGAACGCATTCTTGCACGACATCTTTGAGGCAACATTAAGGATAACATTAATGGGAGCTTGTTTAGATTAACCGTTCCCTCCATAAATAGAGACAATTACACAAACTTTGCTATCAGAGGAATCAAGTGGTATATGGGAATTAGGCCAAAGATGAAAGGACGATGACAAATCTGCAGTGGATAGAAATGCTTTGAAGAGGGGCTGTTATGTGACCTACCCCGGCACTGCTCAAGCTAACAGACGTACGGCATGTGAAATACACACACGCAAAAGAGTTGACCTCATTAAAACCGTTTCGAGATTTATTTGCAAAATTTCATTGGTAAAAAAAAGAAAGAGACATAATCTAATCTTTTGATTGGTCTTATTGCTAATCTATTTAGCCATCCTGTTGCTAATCCTGCAGCTTTACATTTAAACAACGTGAATTTTACTTTGTCGTAACTATTTACTCCTTCTTTAATGCCAACTCCTAGCTTTCTTTGATGATTTTAGTTGTGCCAACGGTATTGTATGTCTGTACCTCAGCACAATTTTGTTTCCCCAAGGATTTAAAGCTATAATATGCAGGAATTCGGCATGCAAATGTCTAAAGCAACTAGATCGTTGTTTACTTTGTTGAGCTGTGTACTTACATTATCCCGAATGTTTCCCACAATGTTCAAACCCAAAAAATCTACAACTTTCCTATGTAACAGTTATGGTGCTTTTCTTATGGTCGCCTGTTGATCCTTCCACTGTCTTAAACTTTGCAACAAGGCAAAACTTAAGGTGACTAAAACCTTTAAAAAAACACAACCTTATCCATAAACACTTGTGCCTGAGTAACATCTGATAGATTTTCATCAGCAATGGAGATTGTTTTGGTTGTTACACTACCACCAAAGCCAGTTACAGCACGATTATTTGTGTATATTCGCGTTACTTGCTCCAAACAGCCACATTACTTTACTGTAAAGGAGCTGTAAGCTAACGTTGGCGAGCAACAGCACACATTGAGGGTGTGTGTCTGTGTGTTCGAATTCAGCTCCATCAATAAGCTCTGCACTCACCAGCAGGGCTGCACAATTAATCTCAGAATGGAATGGAAATGGCAATATGACTTAGTGCAATATAGAAATTGCAAGAACTGCAATTATTTTATAAAGGAAGAATGCTTAAGTGTTTTAATGAAATGTTGTAGTGCCGCAGACATGCTCTGGCCTACAAAGCTTGTTCTCCAGATGTAATAAAACATGCTTGTTTGGCAGAGACCAAGAGAAATAGCATGTCCTCATGATTTTAGTAGTTTTTCAATGACACTGAAAATTGCAATATAAAATGTAGTCATCCAATAATAATCATAAATCAAATCGCTCTCACTGTTTGACCATATCGTGTAGCCCTGCTCACTACAGAATCTGCTTCTCACTCTCCTCCTCCCCTTTCTCTCTCTAACGTGCCGTCTACACACAGCACTCTGCCAACGTCTTTTGTTGGTTTGATAAAGACCTCCCTAGCGACAGAAGTCACATACTGACATTTAAAGATGGAGCTGAATGAAACACGGCTAGTAGCCATGAATAGCAGAAGTGAAGCCCTTTCGATAGAACTGTAATTCCTCCCTGTCACAGCAGTCCGTTATGCATCTTGCAGCAGATGTTGTGTGGGTGTTTGTGTGTGTGTGTGTGTGTGTAGGAGGGCTGTTGGGGTCTCTCTGTGATTTGTCTATGCTGTCTATACTCAGCCTGGCTGTTCTTTTTTGACTTGTCAGATATGTGTAGGTCATTTTGACCGAGGTCATCTCTTCCTAATATGATGATAACACAAAGCTTAAAGACACATCCACAAGACAGATGGCCGAGGAGGAGGACAGGGAAGCAGAGGAGAGAGGAGAGGAAAGGGGAGGAGGAAACGAGAGTAAGAAGTGAAGATGAAGGGGAGAGGAGGGAGTATACCACTATCAGGCCCATCTGGCTGTGTGACTAGTGAAGAGGAGGAATGTAGGCAGGGTTGCGGGAGAAAGGGTGAAAAACAAGCGGACAAACCACAAGGGGAGACAGAAAGGAGAAATGCTGTGTTCAGGTCGGAGGAATGAAGCTATCTGGATCTGGGATCTTGTTATGAACTCTGGAACGCGATCCCTAGGTTCACACAATGATGAACTGCGTCCTCCAAACATCGGCCATACAGCATCACATCACGTCAACTGTGTCTCTGAGACTGAGAGATGGTGCGCGTGTCACTGAGGGGAGTGTACACTTGCATGCAGACGCTGTGTCTGATATGTCACCAGCCTTGGGGCAGCAATGTTATTTACAAGTGCTTTGGAAGAATTCAGAGCATTCTTGTATTGTAGATACAAAAACAGTAATTATTTCTGGACGAGTCCTCTGTGGGAATGCATTCCTGACCCATACACAATCCATCGTTGCAGTTCTGCAAGTCTACATGAGTCAGTGTATTTTGAGGAAAACTACTCGCATCCTGAAACCATAAAAACTCCCTATTCAATTCTAACAATGTATTTATAGTGTCCAGCCACATAAAACAAACACTGCAAAACATGCTGAAAGTCAGACTAATAAACAAACCCATCATGGTATCCATAGGCTGTAAATGTGTAAAAACACAATGTAAAAATAACATAAATGTTCCTCAACAAAGTAAACACAGATACGGTAAGTCAAGAGCTGTACAGCTCTGAGATACACAGGGGTCACGCAATACGTCATTTTCCTTGCAGGACATGGTGCAGAGAGGTTTGACGAAGCGAGCTGCCAGATCCCCCCCATGCATAAACTATGGCTGAAAGAATGCTAACAGTCAAGTGTTCTTGTTGTGCAAGTCATCCGGAACTGGGTTCTTCACCGGCTGCTTTTCCACTCACTCTGGTGACACATTCAAATGTGAGACGAAACATCATGTGGGACTGCAAAGGGCAGAATAACAGACCCAGACGTCAATGACACCTGTTCATCTCCTGATTAACCCACCACTCACTAGATAATGAATGCCAGAGGAACTGTCTGCAGATTAGAGAATGACAACAAAATGTAAAACCTCATCTCTAACAAAGACCCACTGTGCAAAGGTTCTGTGGCATTTAGATAAACTTTACATATGCAGGCCTAATGTCACTGACTGAGCACTATGTAGGCCAAAAAAAGATATTTTGCAAATCAGTTCTACCTTCCTTCTGTCTGGAATATGAACAACCCTCTATCGAGAACAGCCCCACAAGTGCCTCAGTTTGAGCAAAACATTCAAGAGGGGTCATGCTGAGAGCGAGCCAAAAGAATGGGAGAGGTAAAATAACTGAACATAGAATGTGGGTCAATGGCATAAGCTGTTGTCAAAATATTGCCAGCAATAAAACTAAACACTGTCTGTGTCCATCCAGCCGATTCTGGGAGCAGATGGCTGCAGCGAGAGGGACCTTCCCATGTTCTCTGACCTGGAGACTTGAGGGCCGTTGGGATGGTAGCACTTTGAGCTTGCTAAAGTTTGGCCAAGAATACCAAACAGGGACTTGACCAATGTCAGACTCCTGAACTTGAGTCTTTTAGTGTGTCGTGCCTGAGACAATTTTTTGGCATGCAATACAAGTAAAAAATAAAACAAAAGCATGAATTACTTTCCCAATCTCTAACAGCCCAACTCATTTAGGTTCAAAGATGACTCCATAAAGTACACAGTGATAGCACCGGGTTAGCCTTTAGGAAGATTGTTATAGCAAATCTAACTACCGCCAAAAAGACGATAACGCACTGATAGTACTCCCGCAAGCCTCCATCGATAAAAGTATGGTTGAACGGTTATTGCTCAGGATATTGGTCTCATAGAACGATCATTAGCTGTAATCCCAAAAGCCCCGCTTGGGATATCCTCAGTTGGTCTATTTTGAACCCACGCTTTCTTGCGCAGATATAATGTGTCACTTTGTTAGACTGTACGCCAACCTACAAACATTTGATTTACTCTATAATGTTGTTGTTATCTTTTATTTTCTTTTGCCCTGTCTGTTTTTTTAAAAATGTATCCATTTTCTTTGGCATGGCAATGGCGGCTTGTTTATAGTTTTATGTCACATGTTTGCACGTACAAGAAACCTTGTCGATGTTATATCATGTGACAAAGAGTTATGTAATGAAAAGTCACAAATACTAAGGAGATACTTTAACGCTAACACGTCCGACTCAAACAAAGAAGAGCAGAAACTAATTTATCTCCAAATCAATTAATATCGAAAAAGTTTTGTCGAACATGAAAGTACCTTGAGACTTTTGAGACTGATTCAAGATTAACGTCAACACACCATTAAGTGGGTCAGTGCAGGGAACATTTTTCAGCAGGTCAATGATATGTTTTACAGTAAAAACAACTTTGAACTTGTAAAAACTACTAGGAAACTGATCTGGAGGTTTTTCCATGTAGCAGAGCTTTCTTTGCACAATGTAACAAGCAATCCATCGAACCACTTCTTAAGTATGCATTTAGCATAATAAAACCCTACAGGCATCAATCTCAGTATCTGCCTGATGTCTTCTGGGGTGAAAAAACACACTACTCAGTTACTCATGCACTCTTTTCAATGACTTTCACAGCCTTGTCTGGTCAGCTTCAAGGACTGGTTGATCATCTACTGTATTTCAGTATTTCCAACTGTTTGTAGAACACATAGCTACTGTAATGTATAGGCAATGGATGAGAGAGCATGCTCGCAGTCTCTCAGAGGTCGTTGTATAAGTTTCATGTTCGTACATCTTCTGAAAGCCGAGCTGATACATTGTGGTGTATTTTAAAAAGGTCTGTAAAAACAGCTCCAACTCCCAACTGTTTGCTGTCTGAACTCATTCTGTTATGTATGCTGAAGGCACATATTAGTTTCATTCATGCTGCCAAACATCTAAGGCTGCTATTTTGTGATAATCAAATTAGCAAATGGAAGAAAAATGGATCAGTTGGGATAATTCAGGGCCATGTATGCCTCTCGATCAACACCCACGATGACAGCTGCTGGGATGCTCCATTACCAGCTTTGTTTTTCTCACATTTTCACTGCATGATCCTCATGCCATTAAACCAGAGATTACAGAATCATTCTGGCAGATTCCCGGCTGACCTCACTTCACTTTTCACCCTTTGGGTGAGGCCAAGCTCAAGCATGTCACCAGTTCCAATCATCTAGAGAAAAATCTTTCTCGAATTATTCATCTTTCTAATTAGGCGTCAGAGCCAGACATGGTATCGTCTGTCATCTTCTAACCTAAAAAAAGCTGCAAAACACTTCATTGTGAAATAATTGTAACTTCATGAAAAGCCTTATGAAACAGTATTTTCCTTGAAGTGGTATAATCTTGTCACATGGCATAAAAAGCACACACAGCTAAGAAACACTGACATTATTGATTAATTTTTGATACTGGTGGCCTCGAAGACAAACAAGACAAACATCACAGACAAAATTATCGAGGGAGTTACATCAGCCTGTGGCATGTGAACCGGCAGAGTCATGTGGCGGTAGAGAGCAGGTCAGGTCCCAGTACAGCCCATCAGGGTATGGCACTGGTACCCGATAAAAAGCCACTGTGAACAGTTGTGTCTGTCCCCATAGCAACGCGCAAGCTGTGGAGACATAGTTGTGGTGCATGATGCGGCTACCCTGTGTTGATAATGTGGTATGGAAGCCAAAGGCTGTGGCCCGTCCTCTGGATTTTGCTATGCAGGGTTTTAACATGCTGATCTGTGCATGTACATGCTCAGGGATCAGCAAAGGTCAAAGGTTGGAAAAGATGTCCTTCCTCTGGCTATTCCTTTCAGTGCAGTGTTTATTAAAGCCAGAGGGTTGAACATAAATACATCTCCTTTCTTTTCTGTTTGTCTTGAAAGAACTGGGAGCACGATTTGTTCTGTGCCAGACATTTCTCAGTTCAAAGATATAGCTGTGTGAGCCCTTCATTGGACAAACTATGCAATGGTCCATAAATCTATCTTTGGCATTTTTGTACTGACCTTTCTTGTTACATTTTTGGTTGACATGTACCCAGATACTGACGTACCTAAATTAATGATGGCTGAGATTTAGGCCTGGTGAGTTTAATTGCTATCAGACTAGTCTCACTTCAATATAGATATATTATCAGAAATACTGATAACACTACTTCTGTTGTTTCACTGAGAAAGTTCTGAGAAAACTGTCCACTGTGGACTTATGAAACAGAAATTGCTTTGAAGTGATAAATTACTGTGACATGGTTTAACAGGCACGCAACAAGGCGAAGAAAAACTGACATTATTGATTAATTTTCAACACTGGTGGCCTTGAAGAGAAAAACAAAAAACAAAACTTCAGACTTATCAAGGGAGTTACATCATGTGGCATGTGAACTGCCTGAGTCACTGGGGCTGTTCAGACCTGATATCAACATGCTTTCTCAGTGATCCGATCACATGCAGACAGATCAAGTACAGGTGTGAACACACAGTGGGCACATTTGAGATCCAATCACTCAGACCACATTCGAAGGTGGGCTGGGTCGCATCTGACAACATTCTTTTAGCAGTGTGTACAGACTTGTGGCCTGAACCACACTGAAGGACCACCTACTCAACTGACGTCCTCCAAGAAGAAGCCACAACAATCACAATGGATTCAACTCTGTCTGATTCTTATGAAGTTCACTGTAGTGTAAAGCACTGCATGTTTCAACTAACCACTGAACCAGTAACCACAATATCACCAGACTTCTTTATAAATCACATGATTTTAGGAGTTGCTGTGTGAGGAGAAACTTTGCTACAGTATATTCTTAATTACTGGTGCCCTCTATAAGTTTGGCCTTAAAAACATCACATTAAGATGCTTCTTTCCATGGAAAAAGGTGTCAGTTTGTCACGCCATCACTGCACCAGCATGTGTCTTTTCATGTGTAAAGTGTCCAAATGTCCAAAGGGTGTTGTACCTCTGAGCAGCTGTTTAAACACACTATTTCAACTGATCTACCAATTACACCAAATCTGTTGACGAATATAACAAATTGACGGTAAACAAATACAATTAACATTTACATATAAATGCTACTTATTTTGATGACTGAGGAGAAAGTCTCCAGACTACCTTAAGAAAATGCATAATTTTGAGAATCTTTGTGTTAGAAGACACAAAGTAAACATTATGAAACGCTGTCTAAAGAAAATTCTAAACAATTTGGGTGTACTTGTTAAGTCGGCAAAGTAACACATCAAGACATTTCTTTTTTTTTGTGTAAAAGTTTTATACACGTACAGGTATATCTAAATATAGGGTGGGGAAGGGAGCTCCGATCCGAGTGAACTGACGGACCTAAAGCTACCCACTTGTGATCGGATCACTCAGAACGCATGCTGATACCAAATGTGAACAGCGTCACTGTGTTTACTGTGGATAGTTTTCACTGACTCCATCACAGACCAGTCAGTATGACGTGCGTACTAATTGCTGTTCTCCTCCTGGACCCTGCTGGGGTGCCCTTGAGCAAGGCACCAAAACCCTGTCTGCTGTAAGGTGCCTGGCTACATTCTGAAAACTCTCCATACATCATTGCATTTATTAGTGCTGTGCTGTGCATGTGTGTTTATTTGGGGTCCCAGTGTTTTAATGATGACTAACTGGGATATTGACATTTTTTGCCCCCAGTTTTGTTCTACATGTAGTAATTTTTATAATTTTCCTTTTATAAAATAAAAGCGTATCTGCATGGCTGGAAACCCCTTAGGATAAAAGAGAAACATCCATATAAATTTGTGTTTATTTGAGGCTCCACTGACACTGTACACTAAAGAGAGGCATAACAATGAGCCCACACACATCTTTCTCTGTAATTAGAGTCCTTACCCTGTAAAAGGCTGTTGACAGGGGCAGCAGTGCAGCAGCCACCGTGTACTCCTCGGAGCTGGAGCAGTCCTGTGGGTCACACAAACAGGAGAGAAGTGAGGGCAGGACACAGCAGGAGACATGTTACACAGCTCTGTGAACATCTTTTTTCACTGATGCGCAGGTTTCCAACAGAGAGGTCACACACACCGGGGCAAGAAGGGAGACTAAAAGAAATGCTAAAGGAAATTTTAACATGTTGTTAGTGTAGTACTGCATCTACTCTGATGGCGTATGTATCGCTAAGATGTGACACAAAACTTTGTGTCTTTTAATACATGAGTGATACACAGTTTTAAACTTGCAATGCAGAGATGTGATATAGGCGGAACAAAGATCTCTAACGTAGCAGCAAACGTAACTTCCTGTTACATAAACACAGTCTGTCCTATTGAATGTCAGGCAATGCTATAAAAACAAAGCAAAACACACTTTGAACATATGCTTTCAATAGCCTTATGTAATCTCTGCTTTGAATAAATACGTCACAGCACTCCGGTCTTCAATTTATTGGTAATTTTTGATGATTTACATTCTTGAACTGGGTTAAAAGTAAATCGCAACATGTTGCACAAAATCCAGTTGTTTCGGCCATAAAATGCTGCATCCATTTATCAAGAAGTCACGATTAGCCAGAGGGAAAATGTCATTCTCTTTCCTTCTTTGTATTTTTAGATTAGCAAATAGTTGAAAACATTCCCTTTTTGACTTTTACACACCATGCCAGAGTGTCTTTGTATTTGGGATTGTTTCGGGTCAAAGGGGCAGTACTTAATGGTGCTTTCAAGAGAATAGCATTCAGACGAATAGTACATTAAGAGGCTTATGGTGGGGGGCTCGGGGCCACAAAACAAAACTTCTTCTTGCAGAGATCACAGGGAACGATGAGAACAGGAGAATAGGAGAAAAGGATGCGAGTTGAACTCAAAAGTACTTAATTCACAGGAAATTGGTACTTATCTCTAGTAAGCTTTGTTGGGATTTATTCGTTGAACGCTGTAAATGAGAATGGCCAGAGGAAACTTGATTTAAGACCATGCACAAACAACAGGACTGGTTCTGACCTGGTGCCTCACCTCATAGCCCTCAGTGGTTCTGTGTAAATAACACACATTTTATTTTATAAAAAAAAAATAATAATAATTTAACTTTAAGTTCATGAATACATTTTGCAAAACACAACATCCTAAAAGAGTCTTTAATTTTGCCAGTCTAGATAAGGATAAGAATGCTGCTCTTTCTGATAATAGTCTGAAGTGAAGGCCTCTGTTACAGCCATCCCTCCAAAAGACAGAAAACACACTCACACACATACACACACACACACACACACACACACACACACACTCACACACATACACACACACACACACTAAACACACACAAAGAATGTAGAGACAGGAGAAAATATAAAACACAAGTTTCACAGCCGCACATAAAAGGCCGGCCCCCCGTCGACTGAGCAACATTCTTTCTGTTTTATTTTTCTTGTCGCAAGTGTTTTTCTTAGCAGTTACTTGGGCTGCGGTAAAATGTTCCAGCTTGGACCGGCACCAAAGCATTGTTTACCGTCATCCCTAACAATGCGGCAGTTCACAGGAGTTCATGGACCCCAGTCATAACAGCACAACAAGTGGAAACGCACCGACAGAGAAGTCTGAATAATTAACAAACCAACATACTTCAGACAAAAAGAACAGAACATAAACTTATGATGAAAGACATGTTGAGCTCTGAAAAGGCCACGTGCTGCAGATCAGGGGAGCCCAAACAGTTTTTCTGTGGATGGCCAAAACTGAGTGTGGGCAAAAGAAAACACATTGTGTATTATACTAAGTATTGTATAATTTAGATGCAAAAAGGCAAAACGCTTCCTCAACTGGCTCACTTCCAGCATTGGTCACAAGCGCAGATTATGAAATAAATAAATAAATAAATAAATAACTAAAATGGCACTCATTTGAGTGCATACCTCTTCCTAGACCCAACAGTCCCCTTAATTTCAATCAAGCCGAGTCCAAATTCAAATAAAACATATTTAAACTGCTTCATCTGGATTTTCTATTTTGATCCATTTGTCACCTAAATATGGCTGTTTTTTTTAATCAAGATCCATTACTCCCTGACAAATTGGTAAAAATGTTGAAAAATCTTGCAAAGTGAGAAAACATTTCTGGGTTCATGCCTTTATTGAAACAACGCCAAATGGTAATGGGGTCTATTCTGGGTTGAGACCCATCCTCCATCCAAGTTTCAAGGAAATCCGTACAGTAGTTTTGTGTAATACTGCTGACAAATGAACACCCTAATGGACACGGTGGGAAAACATGATAGGAATAAAATAATCCTTGGTATAGGTAACTAGGAATCCTGAATATTTGGAGTGCTATTTAGAGAGATATTTTGAGAGCATTTTATCTCACAAAAAATAAAACAGAATCAGCCATATTCTATTAATTTTATTAATTAATCTGGTGGGAAAAAACGGTGGGCCACCTTTGACTCCCAGGCACCACTTTGGGCAGCCACATTGAACACATTACAGTCTTTGTTTCTTTGCTTTAACACGTCATATCTTATAGACATTATCAGTTCTACTTAAGCCACACTTATTATCTCCTACAAACCTTTACCTTAATCTCCTTTACGCCAACGCAGAGGCTAAGTGACACAAGGTGAGCAGATAGCAGTGAAATCTATAGCAGGTCTGAGCTCAGACTGATTTAAAAGTGAAACCTGAAGATAAGCAGCATCATCTTAGGAACCTGACAAAGGCATGGGCATTGCATTGAGGACGAACTCATTGTCATTGTGCTGAATAGATCCACATGGTGCAGGGTGGTGGATTTATGTTTGTTGTTTAATATTTGGTATTTAGGGAATGGGATTTGTGTATACCCACATTTCTGTTTGCAAGGACACCCTGCCGTCTTCCTTTCCTCCTATTATTTACTGTATGTCTCATCATTTTCCCCCTCGAAGCTGTGGGAGCTGTGATAGCCACGGTGACTAACACAGCTATTCCGTCTCAGACACGTATACAGCGAGGAAAAACAAGAATGTTGAGCATGTGACAGAAACGCTGGAGGATGTGAACAAACAGCAACTTCCTGTGAGTTCCACAGAAGTTGGCACTTTCCAGGAAAGCTGTGAAATGAACTGACACTTATGGCATGCTTTTATGAGACTTTTGTGGCTACTGACATACAAGACATTCTTAACTCAGGGGCTTTTGTTGTTAATTGCGACTTGAATCATTGACAGTAAGAGGAATATGTTACACAGTTGACCTCTGTGCTGTCCAGATGAGCAACGAACAAAGATTGCATAGCTTAAGCATGAAATCTGATCAACGCAGATGTTTACCTGGCCATACCGGTGAACATCCTTGGGAAACAGTTATCTGAACATGGGAATGACACCCAGTGCTGATTCCCAGTGACCATGTTACGCAAGGCAGTCCATCAAGGCTACTAAGGCAGATTGGGGGCATGTTCTCACAGCAAGATACTAATTTATGATCCAAATAATGTAAAACTTTGATGATGTCATCTATTTGCTATTAAAGGAGATGCTCAAAGTGACTAAAGTGCAGCAGACAGCCTTTCTGGCTCCATGTGGGGGACGCAGGGTACAGACTCAGCTGGTAGGCGCTCCAGTCTGTGATTCAGACAAGACATCAGATTAAGTGCCTCGCACTTTCCAACAACATCTGTGTGGAACGTGTGTTCTTGCACACTGTTCCACATCAGACGGTCAAGCTCACGATCATGCGGAACTCATGGACTCCGTGCGGCTGCGGCCGCTTCCCATGGACCTCGCGTCCTAATCCCCTCTCACAGTAAACTGCCATTCAGAGTGTGTTTTTGAGCACCATCATGAGGCCCTGGGCCATGAGAGAGCAGAGCACAGAGGGCTCATAATCCTATCTGACAGGAAATGGTTGGGATGCCAGGATACATCCACAGCAGGACTCATTCCCCCACATGGCTTGCGCAACGTTCAACTTCTAAAAGCTTAAGCACTGTCTGACCAGTGCACACAAACACTCACAAACAAGTGAATGTGCAATTAACCCAAATACCTGAATGAGGGTCGTTACTGTGTGTGATTCATGGAACAGCGACACCACAGATAATGATTACAACAGATGTTTCAACAGGAAAAAGCGTCACTGTACACTTTTATCAGACATTGACTCATTCCTGAGGATGTTTTATCATTCTTTGATGCATTACAGCAAAAATTTAAATAAAAGAAAACAAAGAACTGACATGGTACAGCACACCTGATTTTAATGTCTTCACCTTTGACCTACTGTACATTCAGCATTACGCATCGCTCCCCTGCAAATCTTTCAAAAGAAAACACTGATTGCAACCAGGCGACACAACTGTCATTTAGCCTGAAGTCAATAGTTAACCAATAACTGTTGTTACTGGCCTCATAATGATGATGTCATTGCGAATCAATGTGTCACATCAACATATATGCCAGCAATCCTAATGAGGCAACATGTTGTCATCGTACAAAGACCAAGCAACATTTTTTAGAGCACAAATCACTCTGGATTTGTTAGGCACGGAAGGACCTCTAACACACACACACACACACACACACACACACACACACACACACACACACACACACACACACACACACACACACACACACACACACACACACAAGAAATATCCTTTTGGAGTTCTTACGTGGCTGGGCGTAGCAAGAAAGCAGTGTGCAGAATATGAAAGTAATTACTAGCCTGGCAATTTACTATTTATATTCATTTCACAGCTCATCGCGGCGATCCCTCACAACCAAGTGGAGACCATGAACTGAAAGCCAAGAACAAACTCCTTGGCCCCATTTTGAAGCCAGAGAAGAAATGACAAACAATTTGCACTAAAGTCCAAACAAACAAACAAACAACAAGCCATAAGAGGAGGCTTATAAAATCTTATCCCATATTGAAGTTAATTATACTGACCTGCACATCAAATCGCTTGGCCATGTGTGTTTATTTTTTCCCCTTGTGTGTGGCTGTGGAACATTGGCTTTTCAGCAGCATGTCGGAGGGCAGCAAGGGAGACAAATTACTCTCTACAACTCACTTAAATAAAGATTTATAGTTATAACGTAGATAATATGTTAATATTGATTTCAGTTGATATTAGTCCAGATAAAAGTTAGGTGAGACATTTATTTGACTGGGTATCGTATTATTATGAACAGATTAAATCAAAATAGTGGAAAATGTCATTGACAAAATAACCTCCGCAGAATTATGACCAGAATCACACATTTCATATTCATTTCAGAGGTTTATATTGTCTGGTCTTGTTAAGGCTAATTCTATGTATAGCACTGGAGCACAACAACAACAATTAAAAAAAAAACCTCTCACTCATCTGTTCCAACAAAAGCCAACACATCACCATCTTATTTCAACACACACAAAGAAAAGATGCACAGGTTGTCTGGCTATGAGCTGTACCCTCCATCATGAGACATCAAAACAGTAAACTTTGAATCAATTTAGCCCTAAATTATACGACAAGTGCTGACTAGAAGAGGGCATGCAAGAGATAGTGGTAATATCTACACAGTGTTCCACTTTTTGGGCTTTCGACAAATGCACATCACTGACGATACGCTGTGGAAGGGAAGCGTTCATCTCTGCTCCTGGAAATCTGGACATTCATTTTGCAAAATAGCGAGGATTATGCAACAAGCTTCTCTTTTCACGTCACCTTGCAAACGTGGACATACATAACAAGGTAATCAGTATTCTTGCTCATGTAGACATTATTTTTTGCCAAATTCATCAATGCTAAACTTGGCCTCGTTTTGTTCCGTTGCATAATTGTGGAGCAAATGACACGTCAAGTGACCTCGCCTGTCCCTGGGCCCAAGCAGATGGTGGGATTAATTGGCTTTCTATCATTTGTGGGAAAACAAGAATGACTGGAATCTAAAGTCACTCCATAAAAGCTGCACTCTTTGAGGACTGCTTAAAATTATTAAAGTCCCTGTAAAGGCCAGATTCAAGGCAGTAAAACATGAGGAACTACCAATAAAGACCCGGCTGCTTGGGTTGAGTGAAGCCTCACTGACTCTTTATGAGCTGCACAAAAACACATTACTTACTCACTTTGACAAGTAGCCGATACACGAGGGCACCAGGAAGAGACAAACACACTATCTGATAAACAATGAGCAGCATCGCCGGACTCAAAGTTACAACATGCTGCCAGAGTGTTATACACAATGATAAACTTCAAAATAAAGAAAAGTTAAGGAGGAAGGACTGGCTAGTACTATGTACTATGTACGTGCATGTGTACTTCTGTCCCACTTACACACTGCTTATACTGAATCTTAACCAATTATATCTCATAAAATAAGGAATTTGGGTTAGAGTGCAAGAACATTTACATCTGGACTGTGTAGTTGAAATCAGTTCTAGATATAGAAATATGAAGAAGAAAAATATTTTTCATAAATGCTTTTGTTTATTCTCTCCTGGTTTGTTTGTGATTGATAAGGTCAACTCTTAACATTTTTGGTCATATCTGTTGAGCAGACCGAAGAGAAAAATGACTTTGTTGACATTTACTGGCTAAGAATTTTTATTGAGGTGATCTCTTAACGATCCCCATATTATATTGTTGAAATAAAATTCACATTCACAGTTTTGTTAAGATCACTTCACCGTAATGGTGTAGGTCAAATACCAGTTTGGAGCTGAATAACAAAAAAGGTTTTAAAGTCCGTGTAAAGCGGCAAAAAAATTGTGTTATGAGTTTGTCACACCAAAGAAACATGTATCATTGACCACTGAGCCAAATTTGAAAGATTAAAAAAATTGTTAAGTATATAAAATTAGGTCTCTAAATCATGGAAAAACAAGCACTTCTTTCTGCTGTGAAACGCTGGGGGCGTGTCAGTTAGAGGCGCTGGAACTACGCCCATGCGGCGGGGGCTACACGTCATGTTAATGACGTCGGTGTCTCCCCAGGTGTTCCCCAGGTGTTCCCCTTGTCTATCTAAACCCGCGGACAGTTTATAATCATATAGATGCTGTTATAACGTGTATTGATTGAGATCCTGACCCACTAAACATCCTGGAAAGTGACGGAGTGAAGTTTTTCGCGCTAAAATACATAATTATACATAATCACCATCAGTAAACAGGACGCTGTCTGACTCTGTCACTCGCGGGGACGGAGGCTGTTTTCTGGGGGACAGTTTCCTTAAGTCTCGGTCAGGAGGGCTGGCGGTCGCGGTGATTTATTTTCGTCAAACACTCGGTGAGTTAAACACTCTTGTGACAAGCGTGACAGACGCTGTTTTGTGAGCAGAAATGTGAGGAAGAGTCGGGAGGACAGGGAGGGGACGGACAGGAGGACAGACGCTTCTCCACATACAGCTGTGGGATTTGTTTTCCTCATATAAGTTGCTAAAGACAGTTATAGTTACTACGTTACTTTTGTTCGGTCATGTAACGTTGCTTTGTGGGACATTTCTCTGTATTTAGTTGAGTGAAGGACCTTTGCAGTTAGACTGTCAGACCGACACGCCCTCGCTCCGCGCCTCCGGATTATCCGTTCACACTGGGACGGCTCACCAATAATGCGGCCCTGATACTACCTCCACATACCGCCGGTGGGACCCGCCGTCAGCAGGACGGAGAGGGTCGGCTGCGGCGCGGCCACCTCATGCCGGTGGGACCCGCCGTTAGCGGGACGCAGGGCCGGCTGCGGCGCGGCCACATCATGCCGGTGGGACCCATTGTCAGTGGGACGGAGGGCCGGCTGCGGCGCGGTGGCCACATCATGCCGGTGGGACCCGCCGTCAGCGGGACGGAGGGCATGCTGCGGCGCGGCGGCCACATCATGCCGGTGGGACCCGCCGTCAGCATGACGGAGAGTGTCAGCGGCGGTCAGCAGCGGTCACATCTCCTCGTTGGCGGAGGAGAGGATACAAGCCGGGGACGGAGTTGACCAGCGTCAATGGACTCCCCCGTTTCCTTACGTTTCATCCGAAGGAAACTTAAATAAGCTAACAGCGCAGTCACCCTGCACACTGTGGCATCCAGGAAAGATGCAGAGCGATGTGGAGGAGACATGGCTGGTTAGCTGACTGGTTGGCTGGTTAGCTAGCCGCAAACTATTGTAAGCAATGCAATCCGAAACTGGAGAGTGAGTGGGAGAACCGCTGAAGCCGATGCGCTGAACGTATTTATACCACTTCCGCAGCAGGGAGGGGTTTATGCAAATCATATGGCCGCGCTACGTAACGCGGCCATGATTTGCATGATTTCTGACCTGCCCATTAAATCCTGAACACAGAAATGTTGAAAAACTGTTTGTGAGCCTAGCTCCAAAATTAAATTCTACATGGCCGAATGGCTTTTACATGTTTTGAGTAAACACATTTATGACCCGTTTAATGTGTTTAGAAGAAAATGGCTGATTTTGGTTTACACGGACTTTAAATGAACAGAAATAGTGACAGTCAGCTTTCATTTTCCTTTGAGATTTAATTCGGTAGAAGACAAAATCGAAAGCAAAGTTTATAGGAAACCAGTCAAAATGCTGACAGTCTCATTTTTTGATAGCCATTACATTGTGCAATTAATATTTACTACGTAATATGTTAGGGCAAAAAACTTGAATATGGCTAGTTCAACTAAACAAAGAAGACTGATCATTTCCCATCACTTGACCATACAGATCCTCTAGAGCAGTGGTCCCCAACCACCGGGCCGCAGCGAAAGAAGAAATGTGTTATTTTATTTCCGTTATATTGACGATCATACCCGGAAAGTTTTTTATTTTGAAAAACGGATTCTCTTTTAACAACATCCGTCTGTTCCTCTTGGCGCTTGACACGTACCTGTTTCAGTTACGGTATACCCTAAAAAATAAGCCCTCAAGATAGCTGAGATTAGTGGAAAACAAATGTCTTCGGAGAGCTACTTTGCAAAGAAAAAAGGAAAAGGCCCAATGATGAGATGGAAGAAGAGGGAGATGGACAACTGTACTGAAGTTGGCTGATAAAGTGGCAGCTACAGGGACGGTGCGTGGACAACTGCTGGAGACTGCAAATGAAGGTGGCCTTAAAGTATGTTACCTTAGTAAGTTACTTCTGGTGTTCAGTGCACTGTATAATTTATTTTCTGCGTAGTCACACGCCCCCCCCCCCCCCCCCCCCCCCCCAAGTCCGTAAAATTATGTCGTACATGAAAACCGAAATCCGTGGTACAAAAAAGGTTGGGGACCACTGACCTAGAGGGGTAAAAGCATGTTTGTGACATGTGTTGTCATGACAGTCTGTTATGTGGCTTACCTGGAGGGCACAGTTGATCATACGAATGATGTAGTCGAACTGTTGGTGGTCCATTATGGCGCGGTTCTGCTGGACATGAAGACTCAGTTCCTCTGTCAGACACTGACGAGCTGCCTTGCCTTTCAGTGCGCGCAGTGCAGCTGGCAGCGTCTGTCAGGACGAAGAGAAACAGAAGAAGTACTTTTAAATAAAGTGACTGATTGAAGAGGTTGATTGTTTCATGACATATTAATAACATCTAATGTGAAATGAGTAGCAATTTGATTGTGTTATGCATTCTGTGCCTACAGCAAAACTATGTGCCAACACAGTACTTTCACTACATTGTTGTGCAGTATGGTTAGTGGTTTTCACAATGACCATTTGGCAGCAAATAATTTACAGGCTCACGGGGGGTTCAGAGGATGCAAGTTATGCATTCTTACATTTGTGCAGAGATGCAGGCTTGGATTACATAACTCCTATATGAAGCCAGAGGGATACATAAAGTAACTGGCAGCCATCCCTTTAGAAACATGTCGATGCATACTGGGCAGAATGTTCACCTACGACCTCGCATACATGGGGCCACAATGAACGAAAATTAGAACTGACATTTTTTTGTAGTGTTGATGCTTGTAGAGACAAACAACAAGAGGCAGGAACGTGGATTATAGTTATCAGCATTGATTCAGATAGTGTCTGATTACAGGGCCATCTATTTCTGCATCGGACTCTGTGTGCCAGCTGGGAGACATTACAATGATGAAGGTGATGACAGATCTACAGCTCAACAAAGGGCAGATGCCTCCAGTTAATGAGCTCGCCTAAAGGCTGATTAGCTCCCCTGGTGAAAGACAAAGTGCAATACCTTTTCAGTCTCCAGGGTCTTGTTGTCAAAGATGAAGGAAATGCAGCTTCGCACCACCTCCAGCCTGCGAGCGCTGTTAAACACGGTGCCACTCTTACCCATAATGGACACTAGAATGGCAGAGAAAGACAGAACAACTGAGGAATCACTGCAGGGTACACAGCAGCTGCTGCAAACGTGGGAACTTTATCACATGTCAAAGATGTGTTCTGCAGATACGAGTAACTGTATGTTTAATTGTCACAGAGATTTAACATTGTCACTGCTAGGGATGTATATTGTTGGGATTTTATCGATACCGATACCGATACCGATACTCCTTATCGGTACCGATACTTATCGATACTCTTATCGATACTACAACATGTAATTTTGTGTAAAAAAAAAATACAAACTTTACAAGATGTCAAAAGATTCAACCTTTTATTACCACAAGGTAATAACAGAGCTTCAACAGAACAGAAGCTATGCAGTTACAAATACTCCGGAACAGATAACCAGGACGTTTATATCTGGCGGATGCCGGAGCACGACACAGCAATTCAGCTGAATTTAGCACCGAGCAGACAGGAAGTCAAGTACCGAAATATCAATATAACGTCCGGTTACTTTTCAAAATAAAACAGTGAGTGTTGACACCAGCACACAAATCTCAAAAAAGAGACAAACACAAGCTCTTCTACTAATCCTTCGGTCGGGAACACTTCCTGTTGTTGTTTTTATGACACATACCTATAACTGTGGTCGCGAGTGATTATGTGATACTCGCGGAAACACCTCAGCCTCGCGACGCCAGCTGTCTACCATACTGTGCCGTGATGGAATCAAAACGCAACCGGTGGGGGTTACCAGATGGCAGATGGCGGAGCAAATCCGGATTGGAGCCGTAACGCAGCGGACAGTATGCAGGGGAAATTCGGGGTAAGCAACATCACCAAATACTTGGAGCATAGTATGAAGCTAAAGGAGTGCAGCGTGTTTGATTGCTATAACAAAGCGAGTACAGTTAGCAGCCCGGCTAGCAGCCCGGCTAGCAGCCCGGCTAACACTAAAGACTGCAGCGCCTTGACAGCGGCATCCGGTTTCGTTTCTGCAACGTCAAGTCACGGAGTTTGTTGTTAAGTTTATAGTCATTACAGTTGGGTAGACGTTCAGAAACCATCCATGTCAAAAACCGATATAAAAATCATCAAAAAAAACGTTTTTTTTTGTTGTTTTTTTTAAAGTACCGATAACAGTACCGTTTGTCCAGAATCTTAACAGTACCCTGGTACTGACCCAATTAGGAGCCGGTACCAAAAAGTACCGGTCCTCGGTATACATCCCTAGTCACTGCAATATTATTAGTATTACTGCAGTACATTACGGCTGTTTAAAGTTGGCCATACCGACAGGTGGTCCGGCAGGTACGACACATTTCCTCTCAAGTCGCGTGGAAGGTGGTACCGCTGCGTGTTTTGCCACACCCTCCTGCAGCAACTTCTCCACCTTTTCATCATCCAGCAAGGGGAAGGGTACCTGGTGCACCCTCAGGTGGGATCCCTCTGATGGCCGAGGCACTTTCTGGAATGCCATGTGGGGGTTTGGGTTCTCCTACAGAACATGCGCCACAGGTAATAAGATACTCAGCTGTATATACAGTGGATACACTACAAAAAAACACATGTGGCACGTGCTAAAATTAGGATGTATGTGCTATATGGCAGAACCACAGTCCAACAAAGATTGAGATATCAGCATGAAGTCTTACATTTCTGTATAGCTGCTCAGAGAGTTCCCTGATGTGCTTCTGCAGCTTGGTGGGGCTGACCTCTTCTTCCTTAAAACTGTCAATGTCTAAGGCCACCAGCTAGAAAACACACAAACACACAACAAGAAAATGTAAATTCAATGTATGCTCATTTTTGATAATGAGCTTATTATACAGATCGGGTATCATCATTTTAGTATATGAAATGATGGCGTACGAACTTCTCCACTCACAGTTTTTAATTTAAAGGGTAATAAAGTTCAGCTTTAAGTGGAGCGTCATGCTACAGTACCTCATCAAAGAGATCGCAGGCTCGGTAAGGCGGACCCCTCTCTGAGACGAAGCCAGCGAAGGCCATGCCATCCAAAACCTTGGTCAGAAAATCATTCTCGATGAGGCCCCGCTGGCCCAGGAAGGCAGTCTGGATAATGTCAGAATTAGAGCAGTTACAACCCCACACAGATGGGAGCAATGTAATCTTGTTCATATGGACATACTGCACAATGAAAAACAAGCAGAGCGTCCACAGCCATTTTTAGAATAGCATTACTAAACCTTCAAAGTAAAAAAAGAAATCTCTGCAAGGGGGCCTAAGACTAGCATCTTTTATTGTTGAAATCATGGATAAGTTCTTCAGCATGTACAAAAAGGGGAATAAATCTTGTTATAAATGACTACATGCAAATGAATCTAATTTGCTTTACGCATAATTATTTGTGCTTGTGGGAAGAAAAGATAAAACACAGTTCAGTCAAGCCTTCCCCACTCAGCGATTCCAGGCAAATAAGCAGAGCGTTTGTTTATAATGTGATCCATGTGGGGTACTTTGAGGATGATGTGCTGAGGGGTTACCACGGAGACACCACAGACACGAACAAACAAAATCTCCGGCGCAAAACAAAAATGTAAACCTAATACGTTTCATATGGCTCATTGCCGGGCTTTGCCCAAGGTTACGGGATTGTGTCCGGAGCTTGCATAAACAAAAGGATAGCATCACGAAAGAGTCATGGGGCCTCTACAACACATTTACAACAACATGCATTCTCACACAAACACACACTCTATGAACCCCTGACAGGTTTATCTGTTCTTAAATGTAATTCCACCCTCACTGTTGGACTCCAGCTAAAAACAGTTTTGGCAGATTAAAAGAACAACATGTTTGCTGAGGAGCTTAATCTTAGGTTACCATATTGGAAACTAAGGTTTTTTACAAAATTTGAAATCCAGCACTGGAAACTTCCATTATGTCGTTATCTCACCTTGTGAAAATGAATAACGGGCTCAGAATGGATGCGGATGAGCTGCAAGCAAGACCTGTAGCCCTGGAAGAGTTGTGCAAACAGCCTGAGAAAGACGGCCCTCACCTCCTTGTCCTGGAACACACACACACACATACCATTATGACTCATCAAACAGCTATGCCACTAATGTACCCTGATAAGTTAATTATGCAACACACTTGTTATTTGTCTTTAGGGTAATGGGTTACCGTCAGTTAGCACCCTCACTCCAACGCTAACCTAGCGATAAGAGATTATGTCTGATGAGGGCAATCATGTCCTCCTCATGTGGGAGGAGGAGGTCGTCACTCCTTACAATGAGACAGCCTGAGGGTCAAGAATGAATGGACGACATGTGATAGTGGGGCTGACTTACCAACAACTTGAGGTTGGAGGGTGCAGTGCGAGGCGGAGGGAACGCATTGTCTGCTATCTCCAGATCGGGGTGCAAAACCTACAAGGAATACATTTATCTCCAGTTGATTTATTAGTTTTTTCATGTGGCCGATGCTCTTATCTACATCGACTTTGAAAAAGTGCAACAGCAACAGAAGTAAACATTCCTTAAGCACCGTGAGTGAACAGATAATACAGACTAAACAGATAATACAGCCTACCATAAAAAGTGTCACATGATTTAATTAAGAAAGTAAAGTCAGAACATAAATTTCACCAGGAAGTTTGTGCACAACAATCCAAAACATATCTAACAAGAACCTTATGTGTGTTTGTCTGTGTGAAAGATGGACTGACAGCCATTGTTTACAGATAGTCAACAAGGAGGACATGCTGTGATTTGTCCATTTGGTGTTAATTGTCATCATATTATCATTATCTAAATAATCGAGTTGCAGTATTTATTGCATCCCGGACAGGACACACATATTGTTTTAGTGAACATCCAATTCAAGCTAAATCGAGAAATTACTTTACTGTCATCTATTGAGCAAGACAGCTTTTTTAAGTCACATTATCCTGAGAGGATTTCAATTGCAATGGCGTTATAAAATCTCATATTGTGCAATCCATAAGTGCGTGTGTGTGTGTTAATGCTTACAAGAGACAGGGCTGTCTGTGTTTGGTGTGATACCGGTTCAGGGAGCACAGACAAGTGGATACACTCCGGAATCTTTATTGTTCCTCCATCCAGGTCAGCAATGATAACATCCAACTGGTGAACACACATAAAACACACTGACAGGTCAGGTGGTTTGATTGCAGCTGGCGGGAGTACTGAGCGTAACAATAGGCATGTCTGACGAGGTTCAGCCGAAACCAGCTAAATAAACATCACGTTGAAGTGCAGATTACTTCATCTTCATGAGTAAAAACTTCCTGAAAACAAAGACGTCTGTTAAATTTACACTCTCCAGGTCAGCACACAGAACAAATCCTTCAATGCCACAACGATCCTCACTTTGACGTCATCAGAATAAACTCCATTATTAGTTAATGATTTACAAGCTTTCAACAATGTATGATATACAGTATGTTCTGCACGCAAGTAAGACAGATTACTGGGTGCCACATCTGCACTCACCAGATCCTGGATTTCACTTTGAAACATGGAGTGTACTCCGATGATGAAGGGAGTGGGTGAGCTCAACACCTCCAACAGCCGCGAAGGCAGAATAGGGATGTATGGGTAACTGAAAACAAAAGAGGACATTTATAAGTGAATACATATAATATGTACAAAAAAATTGAGGAGGACAGATGTGGAAGAATTACCCAATAAGTGGGCATCCCTGCAGGGAAGTTATGCGATTGAGTGTAAGCTATTATGAAACTCAAATGACTAAACTCTCATTAAGTGATAAAAGAGCAGATAAAAGATAATAAGTTAGTGTGGTATTCACGGGATCTTCGTAAATTTGGCAACAATGTCATTAACAAGCCTTGGGATTTTTTTTTACAGCATCATCATGTAACAAAACTAATCTGCCAAATCTACCATCTACTGGCATGGACATGGAAGTGTAAACTGAGTAAAATAACACAGGAGACAAGACTCAAAAATGAGGAAATGATCGTCAAACAGGAAGAAGGATTTCATTTCACTACAACAGTGAAACTCTAATCTCATACTTTTGAGCTACTGACTCAAAGCAGCCTTTGAGGACAAGAAAAAAACATGAACATATTTATGTATTATATCGGCCTGCTGTAACACCTATTTACTCATCCGTACCAGGATTTTGTGCCATTAATTTGTTACTAATGGAAGGCTTGTTTTGAACATAAAACACATGCACTTTGAAACTGCAGAGAAAGTACAGGAAAATTAACCATTAGGGGTATTTACTTATTCTAATTCTTCTTCTTATGATTGATAGTATTTGCCTGTGATGTCATTGCACAGCAGATCACAGAGACAAGAGACACCGTGGGAAAATATTCAGACACTGGGGCACCTAGATTAGGAGGTAGAGTGGATTTAAGCAATATTACATGAGAGGGTGGGCTGTAACATCTTTTGGGGCATGACAGTGCTGCGTTCAGAACAAATTCAGCTGCTACATCTGCAAACTTGTCATGTATTGACATGGAAGATCATAATATCTGACTTTAACAGCTGATAGAATTAGCCAAATAGCAGGTCATAGTCTATGGAGGACCACCTTGGTTTCTGGTGAATTTTTATAAATTAAAAATGTTTCAGAAACATCCCTCTCAGACCTTGTCACAAATTATTATATATATGCTTTTGTTCCAGATTTGGAAGTTACAATGTTGCCTTGGAAATGGTGGAGTAAGATTTTTATTGAAGAGTAAGGCGTGCCGTCATGCCGACTTAACACGTTCTAAATGTCTGGTTGACCAATCACACCGCTTGGTCGGAAGTACTTGTATAATATTCATTAAGCAGGGGGTTGATGGTTTGATCCCCAGCTACATGCCACATGTTTTAGTGATTTGGTCAATACTGAACATTTAAGGACAGAAACAGTTTGCTGTTTGAGAGGGGCAGTGTACAGTACACTTTCTACAGCTCAGTTACAAAGACCCAATTCCAACACATTTCATCAAACTGTTTTCTTTCTATTTCTTGACTTCTCTTTCTTTCTTTCTTTTCTTCGGTTTTCTTCCAGATGTTAGTCACCCCTCAAACAGAATCTATTATGAATCTTTTATCACACTATCATCACAACACATGCATGATGTCATTAATATATCCTTCTCCTTTTTCAAGGAGGACATTTTGACATATCACTGAAGGGAAATACAAGGTCCTGATATTATGCATACAGGCTGACTGTCGCAGATGAAATACAACAGAGGTTTTTCATGATATGAGTAACACCTGAGCTTTTTCTACAATGACAGGCCAGAATGTCTACTGTGAAAAGGGCCTGTCGTCTTCTTGTATGTATGTTCTCCTTCTGTTGTTCACCTGTTGTGTTGTGTTCTCTTTCGTCTCACCAGACAAACAACTTGTGGTCCTGTTGGGCTTTGAAGTAATTTCTAAAGAATTCTACACCACAGAAAATAATAACTTCTCCTAAAACTCCCTCCGAGGATAGTTTCACAAGATGGATAAATATACATGCATTTATTCTAAAAAGAGAAGTCAGTTACTGTACAAGGGCGTTTTACGAGAAGTGAATTCTAAAAGTGAGTGGATAAATTCAAAACTAACTATATCTGCAAAGGTTAAACAAGGTCATTTTCTTTTATCTTGAAGTGGAATCGTCTCAGACAGATATGCTTATTCCTTGAACTAAACGTAATGTTAATCATCAGCCGAATCACAGGTTAGGGAAGTCATGACACCAGCCACTGTGTCGGTGGAAAGTCACATGAGACTCTGCGCTGCCACTGGGTTCCAACACACACTTACCTGTATTTAAGGGGAAACATGAGGGCTTCCAAGGCGCGACATGCCTCTCCGAGCCTCTGGTAACTAGTGGAGTGGAACAAAACCTTGTGTTCTGTCAGAACCGCACAGAACAGGCTTAGAACATTTTGGATTCCTGGAACGAGAAAACAAGAGAGGATGAAATGAATGAGGTATTTGTTGGAATGTGACGGCCATATAGTTCCAGATCATTCATCAAACATCCGCGGCTATTTGTGGACACATATCAGAATACACAACATTCATCTGGGAGTTCTGTTCAGATGCATAACAGCTTCAAGACTGATTGCTGCAGTTCAAAACATGCAATATTCTGTAGAATATTGGCAGCGTTACGCAACAACCATACCAATGCTACTTATGGACTGGGTGGCAATGTTTGTGCACTGGTGTACTGATCTCACTTTGAAGATTCAGGAGGATGAGCTGTGTCGTCGAGGGAAGTACTTTGGTAACACAATTTATTTCAGAAGAGAATAATTCGTTGTCTGCATAAGCTGCTTCTGCCTCACACTGAATAAACCGATTATGTGAATTATGTCTCTACAGTGTGTCTTTGTTTTTGGTTGGTGACTTGTCTGTGTTTTCCACCACATGGGGCAAACACATGTCTGTATGGGGATTAGTGAGCGAAACCTTGATCTGATAAATTGACTCCAGTGAAGTCACTCAAAGATTCAAATGCATTGTGGGTAATGTAGGTGCCAGGTTTTGAAAAAGAAGAAGACTGTGTGGAATAGGAAAAGGTGATATCTCTGATTCATCTGTACCACTTTTTATCATTTGTCTTTAAACTGTCCATCATGAGTCCAACAGTGATATAGGAGTTTAATGTTAGATAAACATATCAAAACATGGTGCCTACATTACCCACAATGCAACTTGCCACTGAGTGACACTACAGGCCTACAGATTCCTCTGGAGCCACAAAAGGCTTTATGCTACATAATTCACACATACAGTAGTACCCCCCTAAGACCTGTACACACACTGTTATGTTTTTTTCCCTCCCTTCAACGTGTAGGACAAAAACAGACATTTCAAGGGAAATGGTTAAAAGTTAGCATTAAACACGGAATACAAATATCTGCTGGAAAACAAAAGGAAATGACACACTCTCATACAGTATAAATAATATTTCAAATACCGATCTGACAATCAGGAAGAATTCTAAGTTTACAGTTCCTGTTATTGTTTCCTATCGAGCAACTGACAGACCAATTCATCACACATTGTAGTGATAAAGAGAGAGGAACACTGGCAGACATGTATCCGCGCCACTGGGGGCGCTGAGTCTGGACGTTTGGCTGCCTGAGTCGAGCACTTTAGTGGTAAACAGGAAACTAAACACCAGCCTCAACAAAATCAAACCAAATGGCTTCAGTTTTTTTTCATCTTTTATCGACTTAGTAGGTCCAAATGCTCTGATGTTATTTTTGGTAGCACTGCTTTCTATTAACATATTATCTCTGGTTTTACACTCACACCACAGATTCAGGTGTTTACATATCTCATGGAAATAGCCACATACTTCCGAGCCCTAAATAAGAAGTGACAGAATATCCCCGGACAACAGAAGAGACAAAAGCAACAAACAACAAACAACAGGGCTGTTGGTGGCCGGTTTTATCTGACCCTGGGAGGGATGTACTTCCTTTGCAGAGTGACATGTTTAACACACATTCCTCACTGGTGACTTCAGTGACCTGTGCACACAGAGCAATGTGCTGCTGACCTTCCTGCCTGCACAGCTACTAGCCAGTCCACATATGGACATGAGGATGACCTAATGAGGGAGACCATGCACTTGTTCTCTCTGCTTGTGAGTAGCTCATCAGCTGACTTGTGATATTTACCCTCCTGTCAGCATGCAAAGCAGTCAGTTACGAGAACCAAGAATGATTAACTCAGTGTCTAACTCTAAGTCACTTTCACTCTTTATGCCATGAAGACTCACATTCAGAGGTTCCAGTACATCTGTCTTGCTTCACAATCAAAAACAAATATCATATCAAGAGATAAAAGTGATCTTTGGATTAATTTGCAGCAATTTACACATACGAATCACTTTTTTATTTGTCATATGTGAGTGGATGTAACGTGACATAGAAAATTAGACCTTTTCCATCTCTCTATTGTTTTTTATAAGCATGAAAATGATTTATTCCAGTTGTTCAATACTGCTGGACTGTCAACTTCTTCATGAAGGGTTAGATTTTTCCACAAGAGACCAAAGCATGTGGCTCAATGCAAATTCTCCAAGCGACTCGTCTCAGTGCCTATCTCCGCTCCACTAACAGAGAGCAACAGTAGCTGAATTAAGCTTAAAAATGGAGTCCGCTAACATCAACTAACAACCTGCTTCCAGCACAACACAGAAGTTCCACAGAGCCTCTTTAATCAAAGCACGATTAAAGAGAATACCAACTGTTTTATACATCAGTCCTGCTGGTCCTAATTTACGTTAACCTGTGCAGAATGCATAAATTGATGTAATAATACAATCAATGTAGGAAGCAATATAAAACATTTTGGGACTAGAATTGCTCACTTTCTTGTCAAGAATTAAATGAAAAGACTGAAATCACTGTGAAGTCTGCACACCCAATATATGGCTTAAACCCAGGAGACGGTTAGGAGAACACAGCTAGCCCAGGTCTGTCCAAAGGTAACAAAGTAAGAAAAAACTAACAAAGTAAGAAACATCTGCCTGTCTCAAGTTTATTAATTAACATGTTATGTCTTGTTTGCTCAATCTGTGCACAAGTGTAACAGACAGGTTGTTGTTTCACAGCTAGATGTTCCCCTTCACTTTAAGTCATAATGCTAAGCTAAGTTAACCACCTCCTGGCTGGAGCCTTATATTTAACATACAGACATGAGAGTGGTAGTGACTGCCTGAGCTAACACCTGGCAGCTGATGGTCACAGCACTAAAGCAGCCTGTACTTGGTGCATTTTACAAAGATGTCACATATTGAGCACCTTTCCAACACACTTTACTATGGCCCTGTGGCTGCTTCAACAGTCTTCGAAACAGGCTTACAAAGAATGACAGGCAATGTCTCGGTATTATATTGAGATTGTTTTGTTTTTTGTATTCAGATTGGCTACAAATGCATGAATTCCACATAACCCTGATCACATGTGTATCGTGCAAGTCACCCCCCATGTGCATGTTCACCACTTTGTCCAAACAAACAGATGGCGTGAATACACTCAGGAAATAAAATCCACTCTGTTTTCAAGCACATTCTTCTAATTAAATGAGGCCGAATGAGGAAAAACTTTCCATTACAAATCAAATTTCAGGTGAAATATATCTAATTTCACTCTCAGCTCTTACAGATGTACGCCTAGGGTTACAAAATTTGAACTAAGCCTGATTCGTCTTGAGTGAATTACAAGGCTAAAAATACATTGTACAATAGCTCAGTTCATGATTTATCAAAAGCTGTGATTTCCGAAGGCTGATGAAAGTGAAAGGTACACTCCCTTATCACGGTCTGACTACTCTATGAGTCATGGGGAATCAGGCATAGAGTGTCTTTAACAAAGCACGTATTGCCTGTGCTAATCTTTTTACAGTCGTTTTGAGCAAACATGGCAACGTGAGACCAGCAAACTGCATCAAATCTTCATCATGTGTTCGTTGTAGCCCACAAAAACGTACAGAAACACTGATGGGACAAAGCGAAAAACCACCATAATCTTGCCTCAGACACATTTACTGTAGAATTAACTCAAGTTCTTAATGGTTCATTGCAAAAGTCTTCTGACTGTACAAGTGCTACAGTGCTGTAGTTTACCACCATGTGATTAGCAAAGTAGAACTGAGCCTTTAAAAATCTGAAAAGGATCAGGACTGAATGAATGTAAAACGTGGCTAAGCTGCTAATGATGAATAATGCCAGTAATATGATTAAGACAGATGTTCTTTTAGTGCTCTCTGTCAGATCATAACAACCAACAATAAAAAATGTCTTAAAACCTAAACAGGCTATTTTGTAAACGTGACAACCTTTACATAATTAAATAATTTCCCAGTCTGGGATCATTAAAGTAATTCTATTCTATAACCTGCAGCAGGAAACGGTTGTTCAATCAAGAAATTCTACGACAGGATGTTAATAACAAATAAATTACACAACACAGACTCACTCAGCAAGTCAGAATCTGACTCATCATGTCACTTCCTGTCTTATGATTACTAGTTAGTAGTTATCAAAAGTAAATGGACCCACCCAGCTGCTGAAAGAGCAGAGCCACACTTTTGCATGTGACAGGCAGCGTGTCATTTAGAGGCGTCTGGATGAGCTGCCGGTCTCCTGCTCCCAGGCTAAACAGCTTCTGTAAAGAAAAACAAAAAGCACTTAAGGTCAGAAATACAGTCATGGAAAATGTTCTTCTGCCATCGTGTCCACAGGGCCAAGCAGTGATGCAACTGAAAGTCATCCATTAAGATTTATAACCCGATGTACTGCAACTGTATCACATAAAGGAGACATGCTATTCATTGCAGCCGCAGGGCCACTTGAGTGACTTTGCGTGTCATAGAGCAAGGGAAACCTCAATTACATGTTCACCAAAATGTGACTGGTACAACTGCGTCAATATCCTCTAAAAAGATCCTTTCATTAAGAAAATATAATTAAAAAAACCTACTGTCATAGTGTGGAATTGCTGCTGAAATGTGCCTTTAGTCAAGTCAAACTGCTGATATTCTTTAGAATGTTTTGTGATTCACATTATGTGGTACTAAGACATGTAAAAAGGGCTATAGAGACCTTTAAGATGTAAAAATGTAATCAATCAAATGGAAAATCAAAGGTAGCGGGTCTTCAATCATACAATTCATGACATACTCGTATGTTTAACAAGTGTCGTTTTGACAAACGAGTCTGTTCCACTGCTGAGGTTCTGGCTAAAGGCAGACTCAAGGACTCAGGATGTGAAGTGGTGTCTTGATGGGGAACAGGCCAAATTCTTTCCTCGTATAGTACCTTAGCCATCTTTTAAAACCTAATCTGATTTCGGATTTTGATTTTGGATCTGATGAGGATTTCTCCTCAGTGGCAGTGGTAAATATAATATATATTTCGAGTTGGCACAGTTTCAATCATTAAGATGCAAGTAAGTAATCTACATTGCCTGATTCACTGCATTTATAGCCTCACCTTCTGACATTTGGCTATCAAACTGCAGAAAATAAAATATTAAGTAACTAAACACGTTGACATTCTAAATATATATTTCCCTTAACAGTTATAAACACAGTTTACGAGCTCGGCTCGCTTCTACACTCGTCTGGGCTGAGGCATTTTGCTAGGAGTAACATGATGGAAAAAAATGACGAATATGTATTAGAAAATTACTGCCTGTGGTTGGACAACAATCTCTCGCACCATCTGAACACGACATTCCTGATTGGCTGCACAGCTGACATAAATCATTTAGTATCAACACGAATCTTTTCCAGTCTGGTCTGAATCTGTGAGGAACAGGCCAGTAGATGAAAAGCGAGATGTCTTGTAGACTGTGGTACTTTGGGTGTAGTTTGTCTTAGTTAAGACGTACCTGGGATCCACCAGCAACAGGAACCTGGAATGTAAAGAGGTTGGCCACCAGACTTTCTAAAGGGAAACTCAGGCTGTCAATGTACACTGTGTAGATGAGACCCAAGCAACCCTGAAAGGACAAAACGTGAAATACAAGTAAGACATCACACTATGAAACATACAGAGGATAACTATACAGGCATCAGCACTGCAGCTCATGGTCAAACAAGTGACCCTTTAGTTAACAAATATCTGAAGGGGCCTGCATTTCAGTTTTTAGGATTTTTAGTTTTATAGAAACTGTTTCCTATAAATTAAGCTGTTACAAAGTCATCCCAGAGAATTTCCTTGGTTATAAAAAGCTAAGTAAGGATGGCAAAAATCCTATCCTAAATCAAAAATAACCTCTGTTTTTAGTTCTGTATAACAATGGCAACTAAAATGGAGAACAACATGAACACTTAAATGAACAGAAGCTAACACTGACGTTAGCCTGTTAGTTTAAAATTTCGGGGCCCATGTATTACTGGGATAAATCCTCTCCTCCACGACAAGATTAATGCCTCTGACTCACTGTAGATGAGATTGAGCGCCCATGTTTTCTCGTTGATTAAAGCAAGCTAGCCAGCCAATGACAAGCGAAGTGACACAGCTGTTGTCATGGATATAGGCAGCCTTGTGTACATTTTAAAACACAGACATAGGCATGAGGAGCCTAATGTTGACTGAAGAATTAAGCTTTCAGTTCCATTCAGGATTTCTTAAGACACAATTGGATGTGTAAGATAGGATAGGACACAGCCACAAGTTAATGAACTGCTTCTGTAATGGAAAAATACGATTTTCGCAACTTCAAAATTATTGTTATAATAGGTCAAAAAGTTGGGGACCTTTTTTCGTCTAATGAGGCCCCTGGGCTATAAAACAATAATGACTTTACTTTCGATTATTCTGACACATTAAGGTAAAGTATGATAGCGCTGTTTATTCTAATAGCACCTGCATACGTGTAGGAACAAACAAACGTAGCAAGGCTGACCGTGAGCCTGTAAAAGCTTTGATCAACTCAGTCTGTAGTGAAAACATCAGAGGTGCTTGTGCTTCTTTGTCTCATTTACTTAACTTAAGTGCGTGCTTACACTTAAGGGCCTGTTTTGCAGACAGTACAAAGTAGATTAACGTCATCCCAGACCTGCAAGATGAAAGCACTGATCTGACAAAAATTCAGAGTATTCCATCTGAACAAGACAGAAAATATTTTTTAATCAAGATTTAATCATATGGAGTCTTATTACCCGGAATATTTCGGGATAATCCAGCCTGGACACGAGAATGAGACTTTTTGGTGCAAACACTTGAGCTGGCTGGATCAGGCCATCCTCCTCAGCCTCCTCATCTTCATCTCCATCAGCCTCAATACTCTTTGATCCCTGCAACATAAACAAAAGAAGCTATTTCGGTCGAAGAGTTCAACACAGTGCCATCGACTACAGATCTTGAACTGTACTGCAGAGCCTGCCAACTCTGCTGAGCTCCTTGTTTAGCTTGCGAATACATCATGTGCCTCAACGTTGCACAGGACATGTCTGGCATGTGGTATCATACGTGTTATTCTCCAAAAATAACTGATGTACCCCAACATAAATAGTACAGTACAATACTGAGTTATGCATACTTAAATTTAATTTGTTTATGTAAGTTTATGGATGTACACTCTATTTTGCCATTTTCACTTGAGGGTTGCATCAGAAAATAGGCTTGAAAGTTGAACTAGTTCCTCCTAGAAAATGAAAATAGCCAAGATAAAACTCTTGCATCAGACAAAGTCATCGCTTCAGCCCCCAAAAATCTTAAACATCCTCCTTTGACTCCAGAGAGGAGATACACTTTAATGAATGTTTGGACGATTAATCATCTCCTTTCCCAATCTGTCCCAATTCAGCACAGCTGCTCATCCCACTGGAGCCATTATATGAACACAACAGATTTTCTAAAATTACGACGGTTAATAAAAGATCTCGCCTACAAAGACACAGAATCATTTGAGTGGATTCCCTTAGAGAGGAGCCAAAATGAGTTTAGAAGATTAATGTTATTTTCCTCCCAGAGTCACTGGGAGGTAAAACATCAGAGACAACAGTGACAATACCAGTGCTGTTTGAATTTTTTATTGTTGATCACAAGAGCCTGATGAATACCGGATTTTTGGGACCACTGCCAATACAAATTTTAGGGTTAAAAAAATATATATCCATTGTCGATATCTACCGATAGTCTTGTATACAGAGAATGAATACTTAAATGCAAATTTTTTGGAATGATCCCTTGAATTACTTTATCATAGATCATACACAAAGTTATGTGATGGAGGCAGAATATATTACAATTAAACAAAAAACTTTATTCTCCAATATCAGTTAGCTGAAACAATCTAATGCAAACGTTTTTTTGCATTATGTTTACATTACATTGTTACATACATTATGTATGTTAAGAATAAAAGTTGTATATCAGCACATATTAGGCAACATATATGCCGATACCAATATATTTGTGATAGGTCAATGTCAGCCAATATCACCGGCTCTATAAACCACTTCTGACTTTGGTGAATATCGCAAAAATGTTGACTGTGCACATGACAAAAAAAAAGAGATTTTTGGTACTCTAAAGCACGTCATTGTAAACAAAAACACAACCAGAAAGCTAAGTATGGCCTGAAAACCCTAAATAACTACAGAAAGGAACACCAACTGTCCCGTTTCAGTGAACTGAATTTAGACAGTGACAAAAGTCTGACACACTTTAGTGAAAGTCAAATCTATAAAATGAAGCGCCACGATCAAACATGTTATCTACCTCTTTCCAAAATCATGACAAGCTTGTTGTACAGGCCGCAGCCTCAATCTGTTTCTAATTGTCTCTATCGTGGATCCACGAGCCCTATCAGGACCCTGATATACCAACTTCATTCCTAAGTAAAGCCTTATCACAATCTGGTATATTTCTCCAGGCAGTGAAAACATGCCATAAGTGCTTCGGTACCTCGAGACCAACGAGTAAGGGATCAAAATATCCCATTCAGATGGAGGTCACATTTCACCGTTAATGTTAGGATTTACTTCAATTATTAGACAAAATACATTCCTCTGCCGCCTGTCTGGACTCTCCCTGGAATCCAACTAACTAGATAAGGATGAGAGTAAAGATTGTTAAAACACCCTCACGTTTCAAGAAGATCTTCAGTCCTACACACCGAATCCAGGAATGTGTGTTTATTATGCAGAAACATTATGTCTGGATGGAGCCAAATATAGCCCCAATCTAATAATGATCGGCCAAAAAGAAGGTAAGGCGGTGTGTTGCTTGAGGAGTCTATCAAATTCAAAAGTTTATAGGTTCAGTCTTCACAATACAGTGTGTGATATACACAGTGCAGCCACGTGCCTTGGTCAAGTGTTTCCTTGGCATACACACACGCAAACGTATCAAATACAGAGAACTATTTTTGACACGAGTTTATAACTACAAAGGATGGAATTTTCTGTCTGCCTGTCTATTGATTTTCTTGTCAATCAGTCATTCAATCGACTTAACACGGTTGCATTGCTGAGGAACCAAGGTAGTGGAGCGTTGAGTGAGTAGAAGTTACGTCAGTGGCTCTCTTTACAACAACAACAACAAAAAAAAAAGATATTTGTCCTTCCTGTGATTCCCGTATGTTGGAGTGCAAGTTTTAAGTTTTAAGAATATTCATCGATGATAATCAGAATAATATCATGATTTGCAATTATTATGGACAGGACAACCGTGACATTACATTTTCATATTCTCTCATGCTTAGTTTCTCTCGTTTTTTCAGTCCTGTGGACCCCATTTACATGTTGAATTCGGTGTGTGTGAGAAATAGTCTTTCCGGACCTCACTAATAGCCATGCCAGTCCCCTGGCAACAGTAAACAAAGACACATTTACAAAAACCTTAGGCCCCATGATCAGGTCTAACTTTGAAACCAGTCTGTGAGGAAGGAAAACAGTGCAGGATCCACCGTACTGTAGTTAGTTACAAGCAATCACAATTAAACCTGTTAGAGGGCTCAACCAAAGATACCCTCTAACAGCTAACAATGCTTTAATTTGCTTATCTTCTCCCTTCGATGTGACAATTTGTCTTAAATCCTTCCCTCCTCATGCATTATGTGCCCACTTGTTCAAAAAGGGGAATGTTGCGCAATTATGGTGTGACTCACACAACAAGCTGAAATTCTAACGTAATGAGAAAAAGATGCACTACTACTACACTCTTGAGTGTCCACGAAACATTTCCTTCATAATTCTCGTACACGACTGCATTTTCAAATGAAACATTAAACTTGAAAAATGTTCAGCCGAACCGGAATGTGTTTGACGACTTCCTTCCACATGTGAAAGGAAGTGAAGTCAGAGTGGGCAGAGAGACAGGAGTCATTTAAGGCCTCTAACAAAGTGAAGCACAGTGAAACAATTAGTTTGGTATTCTGTGGGCTGTTGGCAGGGGGAGACATTAACAAGATCATTCTTAAGTATAATAATAATGCCGTCCAAACAAATCTATTGCAATCAATAATTTATGAGGGCTTTAAACATATGTGCCATGACCACTAATCTGATATCAAACACGATCTTGTATGCATGAGTAAATCAGATTAAAGAGTTTGTCGGAGAGGCACAAGTCCATCTTCTCCCTGTTATGTGTGTTCCTCTTTAACAGCATCCCTCAGCCAGCTCTCAATTAACTAGGTTGGATCCAAGCAAGCCTTTGATTTCTACAAATGCCTAAAAGACATCTCGCACGCTACTGATATTTCAGATGGTCTTTGGCACGTTTTTAACTTGCGCCAAATACTGCAATGCAAAACAATAAGACTACAATAGAAAGCAGAAACCAAACAACCTTTGCATCGCCCCCTAGACACATCGTGATGGCTTCTAACCGCCATGAGAGGGACACAAAGATGAAGACGACTGTGATCTCACGCTTATCACGAGATGACCGAAACTCAGGGTTATCATTGATGATTATGAGAAGCCAAATAAGGACGACATGAAGCCTTTCAGACATTTTCAGGCTTTGTGGGAATTACCTGCAAATATTGAGGGAGAAATTGTTATTAATTTAATTTTGAGTTCATGACAGACAAGGACAGGATGGGAGACATCAGTTGGCAAACGTCACATCCCCATGCTTGAGGGATCACATTTGAGCACATTTATAGGTTGTTCTTCTTCTTTTATAGTACAGCTGAGGCAAAGACTCCTTTCTTCCGACACTGATTTTGAAATGACTTACAATAGCAAAGGTGGAAGTTGTGAAGCTCCAAAGCATTTGGATCAGCCTCACAAAATAACTCTAGCACAGTGGCTCAGTGGCTAGCACTGCTGTTGCCCAGGGCTCAGTCCTGTGTATAGTTAATTGCATGTTTTTGTGGGGTTTCACATGGTGCTCCCATTTACTTTGGACACTTGTTGACTGTACTTTCTGTGTTATCTGTTTGATGGAAACGAATGAAAGCCTGGATGAAAAATGCACAAAAATGTGCTCAATAAGTGTGTGTGTGTGTGTGTGTGGGTGTGTGTGTGTGTGTGTGTGTGTATGCCTGTGTGTTGCAGTCTTACCTGCAAATTGACCTCAGCCTCGAAGAAAGTGAGGCACGAGCAGTAGTGTCGGTCTGAATCGATATCTGTCAGCACGACGGTGAAGAAGGTGGGTGCTTTCCTGTCCCTGGACAGCCTCCAACCCCCAGGCTGGCAGAACTGAAAAGAAAGTCAATGCAATGTGATTTCATGAGAATATCATAGAGGATAATTCACAAAGCATGCACACTGTGTCACAATGACTGAGGCAACATCGTACCCTCCAGAGACGACACCACTGAGTGCTGTTAGTCATTTAGGCTTGAATCCTTTCAGAAACTACTTTTTGAGTGGACACTGAATTTTTTTATGCCCCCTGAAACTCTCTTTTGGTAACTCATTCAAACCTTAAATGGAAAGGGCATCAGCATATCACTGTAGCCAGTCTAACCCTAATGCCCCCACAGAGAGCATAGACAGGATGCTCTGCTCCCATGCAGCAATTACATCAGCTCATCAGAGCGGAAAGTGGCATGTTCAGTATTTAGTTTCCTGAGAATCATCAGCGAAGGTGCCAGGCCAAACTGCTCAACAGTCTGATCACAAACAGCAACACTGTAAATCAGATTCATGGAAAATAACCATTAATTAAGCAACATACCAGGTGACTGAATTGATCACAGCAGACTGAATTAAGGCTGAAACAGATTTATTTTCCCGCTTTCAAAATGTATTTTTTTCCAATTGTCACCACTTAAGCGAACAATACATGTTAGAAAAAGGTTTGCCCCAGTAAACAGATCTCTCTCGTAGTAACTCTGTTTATATTTTGATTGTCTGGATTAAAGATTCAGACTAAGACTTGGACATACATGACTAAAGCATACTTGAATTGTGAAGCATTCCGATTCTCCAGGGGGAAGTCCCGTCTTCCAAAATCTTCCTGGAACAACCAATTATTTATATTTCCAAATGCTCTTGTTTAGTGGGGATTTAAGAATCACACAAATCAACAATTCGTGATGCGTGACAAAACAGAGCCATTTTTAGCAAGTTGCAGACTCTGATATGCAGAAAGACGGTTACCATAATAAAAAGCATCTCCCAGAGCAAGAGAGTGAGTAACGACCCATCCTGACACAAAACATCTGCAAAGTGTGGCAAAAACAAGCCTTTTCTTAAGCAGTGTCTTTGCTTGACAGATAATGTTCATCAGTAAACAAATTATTCTTTATCTCAAAGCCAGTAATAAACCACCAACTAAAAAACTGAAAAACTGAAATCTCAAAACGAGAAAGATTTGATTAAATTGGATAAGTTATTATTTGAGTGACAAGTAAGGTTATTTACTTATTTGGGGCACGTAGGAGCGCAAAGGGACAAAATATGGGAGGCAGGAGGGCATATGGTCAGAGCGACGACTGTTTGTGTCTGCTCTCTCTCTGTTTTTGCTGGAGGCCCAACTGGCTCTGGCTCTGAACAGGGTGTTTAGACTGCTCCTCAGGGGTTACGCAGGGGATCACCGGACACATGGAGGAAGAGAGGAGACTGGGTAGAGGGAGGGGTGGGTGAGGGCAAAAACAGATGGATTGATGGACAGATGGATCTGTGTACAGCCAAAGACAAATATACTAGCAGAAGAAAAAGACGACGAGTAGAAACAGAGGCAGAGAGAGGAAGGAGTCGACGAAGAGAAAGCATAAATGGAGAGTAAGGGAGGCAGAGAGGAAAAGGGAGGAGGGGGGACTTGGCTTGTTCAACCTGGAGGTTTGGATCAGGATGCCACCATCGACCAGCAGATACAATAGCTTGCAGGAAATCTGTTAAACCTGCTTTGTGGTGAGGTGTGTGTGTGAGTGTGAGTGTGAGTGTGTGTGTCCAGACAGGACTCAAGGACAGTGCAGATAAGTGTGATCCTGTCCTGAACTATTCCAACTATGCCATTCATTGTTGTCAAAAAGAGATAAACACCTTTGGGACTGCATAGCTCAGAAGATCACAGGCGATATAACATCCTGTGTGTGTGTGTGTGTGTGTGTGTGTGTGTGTGTGTGTGTGTGTGTGTGTGTGTGTGTGTGTGCATGTACGAGTGTATGCATGTGTCAGAGGAACCAACTATAACGGAGCACGTGGTAAGAAGATTAATCGACTTCCCCAATGTTAAATCAGTGTTTCCTCAAAGTCGTTATCTTGCCTGTAGGTCTGCGGAGAGATACTCAAGTGCTGGCGCGGGTTCAGAGACACTTTGGGGAGTTCAGTATTTTGTAAACTTGACTTTATTCTGGGACCACTGCGTCCAGACAGACTGCTGACATCATTTACATACCAACTTATAGCTGTCTTACAAAAAGATGAATGATTGGCTAGTTTAAATGACGTAGGTGGATCTAAAAAGGACAAAGGTTCAATCAAATCAACAAAAGTCAAGTGAAATGCTGATTACATGTTTTCTTTCTCCTCTGCATTTTTATTTATAACATGTGGTATATTACTGAGGCCTTCAACATATTTTCGTGCAACCTTATTTGCTCATAATGCTCATTAGGAGGTTTAGTGTCTCCAACAACTGAGCATACATCCTGCATACATATGTTTATATGTGTAAACTAACTATGTGAAACAGGTGTCTCGATGATTTCAGAATCGGTCCTGCTTTTCTGCACCTTTTGCTAAAGCAGAAAGCAGACGGGCTGGAACGCTTTCTTGTTTTGTTGCAAATGTTGTTTAACATTTCAAAATTTAACTATGCAGCACCGTGTGTAAACAGAGAAAATATGCGTACGCTATTTGTTTAAAACGGCCGACTTGAAAAATTATGTCAGCTGCTATTCTGTCAAACACAGAGTGTAGTGTGGTTATAAACACACAACTACGTTTCTGAGGCTCGTCCTAGTACACAAAGTAAAGTTAAAGAAAGATTAAGAAAAGATATTTGCGCTGAATCAAAATTTCTGCTAATGTAAACCAAACATTAGGTGCTAGTGAGTTTAGCACTTACAGCTATTGACTATCAGAAATACTGCTCCAAACAACCAGCTTTTTCAGCACTTTTGGCAGAAAATGACCTTGAACCACAGTGAGCTGTTAAATGAAGATCTGCAGACGGCAGGCCGCAAAGTAACCAACTCCATTATCCTCCTCCTATAAGAGTTTCCTATAAAATTTGTGTTTAAATCTTAATTATTATCAAATAGGTACTGTATTATTCCGCTTTGACAACAAATCCTCAGTTTTGTTATTGTAGCACCCATCGTCTGACTAAATGACTATTGACTGATCGATAACAGTGGTTCAAACAGAATGGCTGTGGACCTCTGTACAGTGTCTCTCTCTCTCTGTAAAGCATGTGAGATTGACAATAGACGCCAGGGGAAGAGCCTCAAGGACAGAAAAAAATGAAAGTGTAAAATGCCATAATGGATCTGCAAATAGAATTGTGCAAATTAATATAGCTTGGTGCCCTGCCCAAGTAAAGTTTATGTGTGGAAAACACAGGAGAAAACTCAGGCAAAAACACACGGGGGGCAGAGGGCAAGTAATGTAATGGGTGTATACCCAACCTCCATGTAGCACCGGTATCACTGACTATACCGGCAAGTCTACCATGTGTATTAATGTCCTTCTGTGCTACATTCTGCAACAAGTGAATGACGCTGGACAGATTTACAAGTAACAGCAGAGCCAAGGGAACAAGTGAAAGCATTGACTGACGGGAATCAGATGCAAGCTTTATGGTAAATTCAGCAATAGCATGACACAGAAATCCACTGCTGTGCCAACAGGTCCAAAGGTCAACACATAGGAAACTTAGCCTTTTTAAAGCACACATACTGTACACACACGCGCGGGCGCACACACACAAACACACATAGCAGAGAGAAAGGACATCTCCCATTCCCAAATTAGACCTCAGTCAAGTGACAAAGGGCCACACTTCTTGTATTAATGTCAAAGCCGAGTAAACTGCTGCCCTCAGGCTAAACCCTCTGCATCACATCATGTGCTGCAGCCTGGTATGACCGACTCCCACCCAACTGCTCTGTTCACCTACTCAGCCAGTGACACTGGATCTGCAGTATGACCTGCTAAGCATCGTCACAGCCGAGTGCTTAAAGAGCGGCACCAATAAAGAAAGAAAAAAACACAGACACAGAGGCTTAGCCTAATCAGGACAGGGCTGCATTCTTATACTGTGACGAGGCATTAATGCCCGGCCAGTCAGGCTTCCAAAGGCCAGATATAACCGGTGTGGCAGCCATTACGAAAGATGACTCAAGACAAAAAGATAGAGAAGATGATAGTCAGCTTTGTCTTTTTCTAGTATGACGCAGCTGAAACATGACCGTAAAAGACGTTTTTGCTGTGTTTTATTATGACCCCAACATTTGAGAGTCCTGTACTTGCACTTGAGGAAATGCAAACAGATTCTGAAGGGTCATAAAACCTTTAAAGTGGAGTTCCCGTCACCACAAATGAGCTCAATCCCGCAAATCCTTTTGGAGTGGGACTTATTTCATAATTTGGGTGAGCTACAACCCAAATGAATTCAGGGACTGAAGTTTTTCAGTGTTTTCTCTCCACAGCAATAAAATGTGCGTAGAATAAGCCCCAAATCTGAGCATCAGCAAGATGACCTAAACTATCCAGCCTCCCCTGACTTCAAGGAACAACATTCTGTTGAATGGAGACAAAATAAGTAAATACGGCTGCTGACAGTCTCATATCATAGTGCAGGTATTACTGGAAGGAAAACATGAAAAATATTCTAAATCCATCCATACTTCCATCCAAATTTGTAGAGGAAAACTTGTGCACTACAGCAGACTTGTGCACTTCCATCATCCTCTTGTTCTTTCCCCATTTATGTGGAAGAGCTGCATTTTAGGAAGACAACACAATGACGGAAAGTGAAGTGCAAGGTGTCAGGGGCCAGAGAGGGAGGTCAATAGCATGCTGCCTGTCCAGAACTCCTGCTTTATCAGTCTGCAGGATGAGCAGCGGACAAAACAACCAGAGACGGCTGCTCTAGCCGAGCGGTTTGGCGCAACAAACATGCATGACCCCCCGCTTCAACAATCTCCTTAGTGTGATGAGCAAAAGACGCAAGCCTGTCAACAAAATGACCATAATAGCACTGCTATCCAAATTCTATTTAGTGGTTGCAATGAGTAAATTTACTGCGCCAAACTCTGTTTCATAGCACTCCGCTGAGGTGGCATCTCCCTTCCACTTCCATTCCTAAACTCCTCTTCCCTGCTGTCAGCAACACTCCTGGTTTCCCTTTGCTGATCTGTTATGCAATACCAGACACATATGGTTCATTTTAGATATAGATATTTTTAGATGACCATGATGGACCACAGTAATTCCAAAGAAATGTCTAGTCAGGCAAGACAGGAAGACTCATGTAGCAAATATTGCAACCTAAACTGTACACAAAATTTCAAGCTTCATGAATGCCATATGTGTAGGAAATGATACACCAGAGAAGGAACCTACTACAAGATGTATTTTTAGTGCAAACGTAAAGATTTTTTTTGTTAGCCACAACAAGAACAAGATCATAAGGACAACTCTGCCGAAACCCCATTTTCCTAAAATCCCTTGGGAAGATTTGTTCACTCTAGGGCGAATACTTGAGTTTATTTCAAAACACAGCATAAATTAAAAACATACGGCCAGTTCACCACATGCGACTTGAAAACAGAAATACATAAAGAGGCAAATAAAAGGGACCCTCAGAGAATCAGACATTGCTAAACTTAAATCAATCCACTGTCAGATTAATTCATCCTGCTCTCTCAACCTGACTCCTTAAACTAAACCTGAAGCGTCTGTGTGATGTTCATGGTTGCCATGAGGGTCCCAAACATTGATTTGACTTATTATGTTTCGGTCATGTCAAAAGTAGGTTAACAAACACCATATCTTCCGAGCATAATGGGTTGAATCATAGTTCAGGAACCAATCTGCTGTGAAATATATTCAAGAGTACAAAAATACCCTTTCAGAATCCAAGAAAAGTCCATGGATTTTCCCCGCACTGTTTGATAGCAGGCTCTAGTGGTAAAACTGATATGAAAAACACTTGAATAGAATGAAAACAATCATAATCCAATAAATTTGCACATTGCTGTGATGAAATCTGTCATAACTGAAGGGAGTAGACCAGTAAAATGAACAAAGTAAACCTTATGACATTATAGTTTGAGGAGGACCTCTTCGGTCATGTATCACGATGCCTGCTTATACAAGTGGGTTAGTTTTTTTTGCAAACACCGAACATGGGTTGCACAATTCATGTCAGGTGTCTTATATTAAACAGAAATTCGGCTGGACAATACAGTTGACTTTGCAACGTTAACCATTAATTGAACTAAAGTTCTGGTTGATAAGTGTCGATGACACTGAGAACACCACATGTTATGTTACACATGGATGAGCAGGCTTTGTAAGCTTTAGTACAGTTGGTAAAAAATAAAGAATTCACATCAGTGGCCAGCGAGCTGTAAAACAATTACAGGCACCGTGTGTGATTTATTGCCCTCTCCACATGTGCAAAATCATAACAGACACCAACAGACCATAAAAACCTTTACTGATTCTGCCTTTAGGCAGCCATGGTGAAGAACATTATTGACTGTCCTTGTTGGGTTCTATCTGATCGTCTCCCCAGCAATTTAGATGACAAGGAAGTGAAGGATCGAGACTAATAGTGGAACTGGTAGTTTTTACTGAGTACTTACCACAGTTGGCTTCAAATAAATATCTGTGAAACAAATGGTTAGGTGGAGTCGGGAAAGAAAACTATCTTACCACTGAAATAACTGACTTACAATATGACAGACGTGACTCTCACTAGTATACATACTGGTTTTCAGTCATTTATGTCGAGAATACAGCAGGCAGATGGAAGTGCTACAGAATCAAGCGGTAGACTGATTATTTTTAGTCCTTTACATAAGTGTAATCTATCAATTTAACCTGCCGTCATGATCTCTGTTCTTGTGCCTCTGCTAATAGCTAGTGTCTGGCAAGGAGCTGAGTTGTGTCTGATTTAACTTTGCCCTTTCGCCCTACCAAGAACCACATTGTCTCCCTGGGATCTGCTACAGGGTCACATCTGGCCTCCAAACCTCGACAGCCTGCAGCTAGGCATTTGGCTTTCCAGCACTTTACCTATATCTGCTCCACTGTGACCAGGCTGTGGATCAATACTTATGTACTGCAGCATAGTACAAGAAGAGGCACCTAAACTTGTGTTCTGGCTGAACGAAGTGTCCCATGTCAGATCTGCAGGGGAATAGCGAAGTGCATTCAGTGTCTGTTTGATAGTACCAGTGTACCCACACAATGGCTTTCAGCTGAGCTATTAAAAGGAACACCGTTCCTACATAGGAACACCCTTCACTAAACAAACACTAATAGTTTGCTAATAGTTTTAAGCATCAGATCTTAACAGTATATACTCACTGTTGGAAAGCTGAGAATGTCGTGATTATTTTAAGCCCAAAAAAGTTATTTCCAGACCATGTAATAGCCTTCTAAGCTCACCATGACACAACATTAGAAAGAGCCCTCTACCGCAAGAAGCAAGAATGCCTACATACCTTCGGAGTGTTCCCTTTTTCCACAGCTACAACGTCATGCCACAATTTTTTTTTCATAGTTTGCCAAGAGTCCATAGAATGGGAATATCCATGTCATTTTACCCAAAACTAGCTACAAGTGTCGAACCAGCAAGAAACCCCAGGGTCTTAGCTTTCATTTGAGACCAAGATTATGTTTCTAGGTAAAGGGGTTCTCAAGTTATAAGCCTTTGAATCTCAGTAGGCATTCTTGGAAAAATAGGACCCAAGCAAAACGGACAGACATGCCTTTAGAAAAAAAATTGTGAAAAATCAATTTTTTAGTCTTTTGACTTCAAATTTTGAGTGTAGCAAGCCGAGACCTGTGGCTATGGCCTAATTGTGTCTGCTGGGTCCATAGACATAGCTGAACCCTTATATCTTAGTCAGTTTATTGACATTTGAATTGGACGAAAACCAAAACCTGTGTTCCAACCTCTGTAACTCTGTGTCAGTATGTCATAGAATCACACTTCTAGAAAAAACTTGAGGGTGTTATCTTTCCAATGGTACCAAGCACATCCCTGAGTCTCAAACTATGTGGGAGCTGTCATGCTTTTAATTTCGGTATGTCATTTTGGAAAAAGAACCTTAAAACGGGGGCGTTCATTAAGTGGTTAAGTGGGAAAAGTGGGAAAGGGATTCAACAATAATGGACATTCTGTACCCCCACTAGAAGTTCAGTAAATGCAATATTGTTGGGTCAGAATTTTATTTGCATGTGCTGTATGTATGTATTTTTGGGAATTCATGTTATGAACAGATCATGTTTTTTGATCATGCCCATTTGCTGGTTGGTTTGTCAACAGAATTACAAGAAAACTACTGAACTGATTTCCAGGAAACTCGGATGGAGGATGTCTCTCAGCACAGAATAGATCACATTAACATTTGATATGGATCAGGATAAAGAGACATTTGAGGATTTATTTCTCACTTTTATCACTATTGCGAGACATTTTCAACATTTTTGTTAATTTCATATGGAAACCTGGTCTATTCAGGTCGCTGGTCTCAATGAGTGAGTGCAAAAGGGGAATGTTGGGCCGTAGGGGTATTTTTGGGTTATTTGTCCATTATTATCAGCACCACATTGCTAAAGCCTTTGTTTTTACCTACCAGCTGACAATAGGTAAACATGGTTGTTTTTTAAATTTCATCTGTAAAAAGTAAACAAGATACATCAAAACACATGCCTGAGCACATGGAGTGATGAATGAAAGAGCAGGGTAAACAGCTTTGTCCTGATGTTGTAGATCAGTACAATGGCTGTCCTGCGTCAGACTTCTGAGCCCCGGCCTTTACAGCACAGTAAGATAATGGCTGATAATGACCTGGCTTTGGAACAGGTGCTTCCTCCACTGCCTTGTGGGGGCCTTGGTGTAGCTCCAGTATTCACTATAAGCCTCAATCTCACTTCTGCCCTTATGAGATCACTTCAAACTACAAGTTTTGTTCCTCTCTTATAAACTTACACCAAGTGAATGTGCAGTACGTGTCAGTCAGTTGAGAATCTATGAACACTATGTTGTATCACAGAAGATGTTTGCTAACAAAGCCATTTGTCACATATAGCTTCAGAAACGGGTTTCTTAAATAATTTTGTGTCAAGACAACAAGTAAAAGGAAAACTTGTTAATTAAGAAATAACAATGTTAATATAAGCTTTTCTGCTCAAGAAGCCACACAACAAACTACTCGATGATGACAATCTGCAGCATCATCACCATTTCTCTGAAGCTACACAGTTAACATCTGAAAAATAGTGAGAAAATGTAAAAAATAATGTCGATACTACTAGTACCTGACCATAGGAGCTCCACATATGATGTTGTTCTTAAACAACACCAAAGGATGTCTGTGACGTACCTTTAACAAGATGTCCCACCTCACATCCCCTCTTAAAATCATCATGTGACAAATGAATGCACGCCAAGTAATTTTCATGGAAAGCGGATTGAGGATGTGTCATACAGACTCTGTAGAAAGTAGAGCAGTGGCTCTCTGTTTTAATTTGCGCCCTATACAATGATCTACAGAGTAGCTGTAGTCCAACAGCAAAGCAGGTGGGGCTTTAGACCTAGATTTCTCTTTCTCTTCTCAGCTTGATGGTTACACTGAACCTCCTTTGAACATCCATCCATCCATCGTCTGTAACTGCTTTATCCCTTTATCACTGGGGTCTTTGCTGGAGCCAATCCCAGCTGTCTCTGGGCGAGGGCAGGGTACACCCTGGACGAGTCGCCAGCTCATCGCAGGGCTCCTTTGAACATATGTCCAGAAAAGACCCAGTGAATTAAAGAAGAAGAGGAGGTTACATATGCTATGATCTTAATTTATCAAAATCAAACAAAGATGCAAGACATCACATCAGATCTATAGATGAATACTGCCACTGGAACATATTCTGGAAGAAACAGTTTGGTTTGATAATACCATAAAACTGACATGATAGATTGAGGCAAGCCTATCTGAACTTAAAGCAACTAGCCTGTGTATACCATGCTGTTCCTCAAACCCAAAGACACTAACAGGGTTTGACAATCGAGCAACACTGCCATCCCCACACTCATAGCAGTATGTCTAAAAAAGTAAATGAATAACCGCAATGTAATGTATTACTGCACCATGTTATTATGCTGTCAGTAGACTGTTCCAAAGAATCTGACTGTTATTCAGGACTTTCAATCATCCAGCTCATGTCAATACCAGTGCTTCCTTTCAGGTAAAACTCAGCGAGCTCTGTAACCACCCACTACTCAACCATGCTTTCTGTCCACAATGCATCATAATGGGGAACTGTTACAATAAAAGTTCTCTTCGACAGAGACTTAATATGAAAGCAATGAGCACGTTAAAGTTTGCAGGTGTAAGAATCCAAGGTATGTGCCCTGCCACTGGCGTCAGCAGCAGTCCGCAATTTTACTGCCAACAGTGGCATTCAGTAGCCAGTCAGAGGGGTGTCTGGATCCAGCCAGCTCTTTAGACGGGAGGGAGGAAATTAAGAGGGTGTCACAAAACTTCCTCTGGTCTTGGACCTATTCACCTATCAACTGGCACCAGTTCACAACTACATTTTTGTGCCAAGCTCCTGGCTGGTGATAAGTGACAGAGTTGGTCACTTATTATCGTTCCTTTTTGTGTTTTGTTAATTTGTAAAGCTAAGACTTGGATCCACCAAGAATTAACATTTCTGGAAAGTGTATATGACAGAATAAAGAGGGAAGAAACACCATAACATATACCACATCATATATAACAATAACCGACAGCTTCTACTGGATCTCATCTCGGAGTTTGACTATTTGCTCTCTCCAGCGTACTGTGGCTTCATTTCATCCTGTGTATTCCCATTTCCTGATGAACTCATAGTGCTTTTCACCATGGAAAGTCCTGCTTGCTTGATAGCTCCAGCTTTGTTTCCTGATGTGTTTAGCTTCACTGGAAAACGAAGCATTGATTACTCATGTGTGGATCTTCCTGACAAACACATGATCCCATCCCACCCCCCCGGCTGGAACGGCATCCTGCTATCTGGAATGCACTGTTTAGTTTTTCGCTCATAGTTTTACAAACATCATAAGACCGACGTGCAGCGCGACATGTCAAATTATGGTCGCTTGAGTCAATCCATCAAGTCACACAATTAGGCTGCATTCTTTCATCTGTTTGTGGTTTGGCACAGAGCCTAAAACTGACTAACCAAGGCTGCTGGTTATGAACAATGCAGTTAAGCTTTGTCATGATTCGCTTGTCCAACTTGCTGAGAGAACGAGGCCAGATGAATGACTCAATGCTGCAATAAGGGAGGTTCCTTATTCAAGTTAACTGAACCTGACCTGAAGCCCAGATGCTCGGGTCACACTGGAGTCCATTCAAGAAGTATTCATCAACCTTCATCAACTTTCATCAACGTGCTTCAAGAAGTACTCTTTCTTTGAGACAATAGCTTCTATCATAAATGTACCGTTTTTACGCCAGTCTAGCTGTCAAATCAACTAACAAATGACACCAGCAGTTTACAACTTTTCTGGATAATTCAGGCATCATTCAGGGAAGTGCTAGCCACGTTCCTCATTACAGCAGGGAATTGGGGGAAAAGGGAGGAGTTGAAGAAGTCAAAGTTCTACCCAAGAGATATGAGACAAATGTTTACAGTCTGGTCGAGTCAGGTCAAATTCCTTCATCAGAGGAAGTTGGGCCCCGGAGGAAATTTTTAAAATGTCATGTCTACGTATTTTTGTCGGAGGAAAACAAGTGAAGGTGTAATAAGCATTACGTACACAGTACCTGTGTCTGTTGCAATGCAGGATGCATTTGCAAGTTCAGTATATTCAGTTTTATGTACCGCAAACACTGCCTACTACAAAATGAGGAACTTGGAATAACAGAACACAGTGTACAAAAACTTTACCCTAAATAATCCTGATTTTTCTGTTATCAGCTAGTCTTGGATTAGCCTACTGGAAGAGTACACAGGATTTACTTCTGACTGATGAATGTGAACTCAAAGCCTGACTCATTTAATGATGCCTCTTCCCTGGTGCCGGAAAAACACCTAACTTGATTAAACTTTTGAACCTGATTGAGAAGAAGGGCTGCAACTATTTGTCTCATTATCTGTTAGAGTCAAAATTATTTGAACGCTAAGAGAGACATCAAATCTAAGCTTCTACTGATAGCAGTTTCTCTGATGTCCAGTGAAAACTAACGTGGTAAATCTGGGTCGAGCAAACTCACTCAAAACATGTGAAGGGACTGAAGAACCAGAGACCAGAGTGGAGTTGCATTTTAAGGGACAGTATCTAAATTAGCAATGGGACATAAAACAAATGACCGGCATGGTATGCGGTCAGAGCAACAAGACTGCTTGCCTAAATGATTGAGTGGAACAGAAAACCCACACCACATACTGTGTGTGTTGGACTGGACCAGTACAGGATTACTATTGTTCAGTGCTGAAGCATCTCGCCCACAGCTGCAACACTGGAGACGAGCGATTGAGCAGTCTGAACATCAAGCTAAAACTCCCACTGTTGTTAATGTCAAACACCTAAGGCTAAATGCTACAAGCCTTCAAAAGGTGAGGACAGGTCACTTCTGAACTTTGAAAACAAACTAAGAGGTACGTCAAGGAGGGACAACGTGCGAAAAATGGACAGTCAAAGTTTTGGAATCAACAAATCCTTTGAGGATGTTTCAGCTCAGAGTTTAGAGTTCAGAGATGTCAATCTCAAAGTGCTAACCAAGCATTTTTCTCAAAAATGTTTGACCCACAAAACCACATTAATTCATACAAGTATTCATTAATTGATTTACTCCAGACATTTTAACTAAAACTATAAATAAATTAGTTATTCAGTTTATTAAAAGTAACAGACAAATGTTGTCCATTAAATGTTCCCAGAGCCCAAGAAGATCTTTGAACGTTTCAGTTTTGGCCTCCGAGGTTAAAAGTTAGGGCACCCCTGATTTAAATCTTTATGATTGTCAAAACTGATTGGCTAATTGTTTCAGTTGAAGCAGATTTCCACAAAACCTTTACTTTGACCTTCATGCTGAAATGCACAGCCCTGAATTTGGCTCAAAGCTGTTTGTGACATTAGAACAGTTCCCCATTTCCCAGTATGGACATAGGTCCTGTACGCTGTGCATTAGATAGTAGTTATTACCGCATTAGCAGAGCGGACCAAGGTTGATCGAGCTGCAGCAACTCAAATAACATTTTCAAAACAGTAATGACTGATTCAAAGCAACTTTATCAGAGGAGACATGTTCTTTTCCTGCTGGGAAACATGGCTAGAGTGGAGACAGTGAGGGTGATTCTGCTGACAGATCGTTGTCTGCAGGCTACATGTAATGGACTGACCCTCATGTTCAACACTGAACTTTGTGATGCTTTGGAATGTGTTTGACCTCTCAGGCGTTGTTGTCAAGACATCTCTCTTCACCCAACACACACATACACTATATACAGACCTGAAGGCCAAGCTAAGCATAAACATACACAGCTATCCATTTCCATTCAGTGTATGTTATTACATTCAGTGGATGGTACTTTCCATGTCAGTTTAAGGATTACGTGCCGTTTCAGAAACCTCACAACCCTCATTTTTCACGATCAAGCTAATATTATGTGGTCAAATTATGTGAACAATGAGGCTATCTTTAAAGGGCTATGCTTTAGACATTATGTATCTGTTAAAATCTAACTTAATTATTAAAATAAGAGACTTCTCCGATAGACCCAAGGCAAAAAGAAGCTTTATTAACATTTCTAGCAAAGACTTAAAATGCTTTGCAACCAGTGATGCGATAAAAAATATATGATTGCATTAATACCGTAGTTTTTTGTTGACTGACTTTACAGTAACATCTGTGCATTTTATGGACTTTAACAAAGTTTCTGAGGGGATAAAGCCAGCTTGAACACAATCGAGCCAATCTGTTTTAAAATACTAACCCAATTAGTTTTATGTACCTCCCTTATTACATGCAAAACAGCATTTAACAAAAACCTTCCTGACATAAATTGAAGGCATATTGCTTCCACTGTGTTAAAATACAGGGCATGAAAGTTTGATTTAGGTGAACGTAGTGGTAAAAATTTATAGCTCAGTTTGCTGGCAAGCACTGTGACCTTCAAAAGCAGGTCTGGCTAAGGCCTCTGTTACTCCAAACACTCACCAACAGTTGGATTAGCTAGGCTTAATGTTCATCTGGTTGTCTTACAATGTAGACTTTATACGTGTCATTAATACAGCCCATTAAACACGAAACAAAACAGTGTCTGCTAGAGGTTGAATTGTCTGAAAGAAACAAGTACACGAGTGAGTGAGAAAGAAATAACTAACTAACATATCACACAAATCTACATTTGATGCCAATATGTCACCCACTAGCAGCGGATGTTATGAACATTCACATACTCCAAGTACTAAACAAAGGTGCTTGTAATTAAACAAGCAAGCTCACAAGCAATTAAACAGTGAACAACAAAGAAATTCCAGGCATTCTTTTGACATTTGTGAGGCACATTTACCTTTCTTTGCTCTAACAAAAAATAGTCACCATGTGATTGTTTCTCTAAATGAACCTGATCCTGACAAGCGTGATAGCCGCCTCACATTGGTGAGACATTTGGCTGCCAAGCTAGTGACTCAAGCTTCAAGACTTGCACTGTAAGTGTAATAGAAGCAGCTGAGGCAGATGTTATTAACCTTGAAATTAAAAATAAAACTATACTTATAACAGGGGCAAATGACATTACCTTATTCCTTTTGAATATAATAGGCTATCTAAGTTAAGAGTCTTTGCATTTTCTGTTCATCGTTTGATCTCAGTTCATGTCAAATTCCGTGAAACAGACAACACAATGCAGTGACTAAATTATTCCTTCATTTTTTATTAAGTATTAAGTATTAAGTCTTCTTCAGTTAGACAGATAACGTGACATATCATTAGATGATTGTCTTACAATTTATTGATTATTGCAGAATGGCTTCATCAGGATACTATCATTATCTTGGACAACATCTTGTGAATCTTATAATTGTGTCAGTTACTTTGTGATTCCCACACCGGTATCTGCATATATATTTTCCGTGATGTGCCGATATCAAAACTTTGAGTATAATGCAAAATAGAAGATGCCCGGATTCATGTTTAATTGTTAAATTTCAGAAAAATTGAGGCGTTTACATGTTAAAAACATTGTATGTGATCCTACTACTACCTCCAGAACGTCTGTCCATTTACAGTACACCTAGAGGACTTAATACAGGGGGGCGAGGTGATGGAAATGTACTAGGTGAGCATCGTGCTGACCTCCATCCACAGAACTGTCTCATCTATAACAGATGAGCATTTAAGCTGGTTCCTATCATCATCACTTGCCTGAAAAGATTAGAAACACATTTCTCCCAGCACAAGTTGTAAACGCTTTTTCTTGGTGCATTCCTCATCTGTGGTTATTTAGTTTGCTGGGGGCCTGTTGTGACCGCAAAATGCTTTTCGTGCTCAGCTTCATCCACTGCTCTCTACAGATGTGTTTCTTAGTGTTTGTAAATGAGTCATTTCTTTTTCATGGAGTAGAGAAAATCTGCAAATAATAATGGTTTACATACCAGCCCAAAACACAGCCAAAATGCAAATTGCTTGGTGGGTCTGTTAAACACTATGGTGTATCTTCATTAAAGCTTCAAAGTTGGAATTTCAGTCATTTGGCTCTTGACCAGAGTTTGTCACACTATATAGTAGGAAACAATCCCCTCTTTCCTGTCCCTGCTGACTCCTCTGAGTGCTTTTTCAGAGAGAAAACTGAAGATGTCAACATATGAATCTTATTCAGCACGTTATCCAATATTCTTTACTATATTTTTACCCATCTCTGAGAAGAACATAATCTGTCTCAGTTTCAGCAAATATGTAGTGTATTTTCCAAAAAAGACTAAATAAATAGGTCTAGCATTGAATGCATCCTCTTGTTTCAGCTCCAGTTTACTACCTTCAATGAGAAACATCATGCCTTATGCTTTCTTTGCACACCGGGGACTGCAGTACATCTCAATTTCAGTCCAGTCTGACACATAATGAAGAATCATCGGGGGATCACTTAAGCGAGATGGAATACAAAAAATTCACACACACCCACAAAGGCAGTAAAAAAAATGGTATGCAGGTCCTCAATGACATCTGGAAACTGTAAGCTAATAGATTTAGCTAAACTTGTGGCTCCGTTTCTATATTTAACCTCTTTTATAGCATGACAGGGTACAGGGATGATGATGAGAGAATAGACTCACCACAGTCCATCCCTCAGAGTCACTGGGAGGTTAAAGACCGGTGCTAGGGTTTCAGCCTCATATCAACCAAAAATTCAACCTCCAATATTCTACTTGACCCTTTGTCTGGACAGGACATACCATCATTTTAAATCTTTTTATAGTTTCACCAGTCGTTTGTTGAGCACTATGCTTGTATGACACACCACTTCTCGTTTTTAAGCAATAACTCACAGCAAGACACCCCGTGATGGCCACCAACAGACTCCATGAGTTACACAGGAAGACGCCTGCATGCCATTTAAACCGCCCACTCACAGTATGTCTATTTGTGCTGGAATAACAGCCTCACTTGCCCTCAATTGCCTTATAAATACCATTGGATAAACAAGAGTCACGGTATGATTGCATCTCCTCGACCAGGTCTGCAAAGAGCCAAAGATTTCAGCTGCAGCCATGATAACTCTTGGCCATCACTTACATTCACATCATTTTTGTCATTACAGGCAAACAAAACAATTCACTATTCATCCAGAATACTTCATTTCGAACCCAAGTTTAATCTTACATTTATAAATCCGCAAATACTACCTGATTACATCTGCCTTTCTTATAAAGGATCCTGTCAAAGGGAAAAAAGCATGACCTCATCGGAGATGCTGAAGAATGCCTCATGTTTAGATTGGCTCTCTCCTTTTATCTTGGCTTACATATCTGACCCATATTATGCAACTTGTTGGCCTCTACACCACTTACGGCAAAGACTCAATTGGTTCGTGTTGTGATCTGTGAACCCAGTTGACCTCCACCAAACACAAAACATATTTTAAACTGACAACATGCGACATTTCTTTGGGTACAGCGTTCCCAATCCCTGACATCACTGGATCCTATGAACCTAACATATAAATGTGCCTTACAAAAAGGTGCACAGCTTCTCCCTTCAGTTTTTATCAAATGCACAGAAAGGAAGATATTAACCTTATAAATAACGAAGGAAAACAATAAAAGGAGTGGCCACAGTAAAAACATACATATCATAAACGTGTGCAATTTATCAGCCATAATTTTGACAATCTTCCTGATACCAAAATATATAGTATTTATTCTAATAGTATTTTGCACCTGTGACTATTCTTAAAAATTGGACAAGGAAATCTTTCTTCTACTGTACCCATAAATGCAGTTTTAACAACCAGACCAAGTATGGCTTGTTGACGATGCTTAAACTCATGTTGAGTTTTGAAAAGAAAAGAAATACTATCAAAGAACCTTGAACTTGTATGTGCAATTCATAGTCGTGTATTGCAGAGAACAGAAAGTGCTGTGTAGTACTCTGAAAGGATGAAATACTGTGTTGTGATCTAGATCCATTTTGGTGTTTTCTCTCCTTGTTTAACTGTCAAAATCATTCTGCTTAGTCATTAAAAGCTTATCTGCATTGGCCAATATAAATGAACAAAAAACAGATATACCCCAGGAACTGGTGTCCTGTGCAGTATGATACTGTTGACTGCTAATGTTGCCCTAGAGATTGACAGTTTTTCCCAGTCCTGATAAGCAAATATTTGTCCATCCATTGCATTGTCCATTTAAGGAAAACAGACCCCCTGTCAAAGACCCGTTCAAGGGCCATCCTCCAAAGAGAGAGGGAACAGGCTACGAGAAGCAACTAGTCATATTCCTGCAGAGGACAGACAGCAATGGGAACCAGATAACAGGCTGGACATGAAAAAAAAAGCATTCTGAGGAAAGAGGTTTCCCAATTAGTGAATGTGGAAGGGTTTTTGAGTAAACAATCGTTATGAATTTATCTGAAACAGGAAATGCCAACATCAGCTGCACAAGCTCCAAAGGGCAAATGTGTTTTTTAAACATGAAAATCTCTTTGGGTATAATCTGTCATTTTGTGACACTGAAAATGCTCCGGAATCCGGAAGCTGGAAGAACGAGGACAATCACTAACAAGAAAAACACTGTACAACTTGTGCCATCACACATTAACTATGCCAGAGATGCTGTCTGCTCTCCTGTCATGAACTATGCAATTGTTGGTATGTACAGGCCTCAGTGTGCAAAGGCCTCAGTCACTATAATGATGCAACCATTCAGACACCTGTCAATTATACTCAGACTTTCATAACTGATTTTTACTGGTCATCAAATCATGCAAACTAAAAGAAGAAGGAAGCAACATTTTTGAAAAGCTTCTTCAATAAATATTTGCATTGTATTGCATGTGTCTGCTGAAGCACAGCAGTTTTTTGACATTATCAAAAGAAACACACAGAAAAACTCTGAGGACCTTTGCATATTTGCGATTTATGAAAATCTCCTTGGGGGTTACTCAATCATTGATTGATCATTATTTTCAGGAAGTAGTTATATTTGTATCGGATGGGGAAATAAAGCTGCAATACTGTCAGGTGAATACTGTCAGGTGAAGACAGAGTTTGGTGCTCTGAGACAGTCTGAATCCTACTTAAACATATCCAACATTCCAACCATATTTTCATTAAAAAGCATTTTAAGATAAGATAATCTTTTACTTATCCCCCAAAGGATGTATTTGGGCTAATGTTTCTTGTTAGTCGCTACCAGCAGACACAATGTTTTTTACTTTAGGTGAACATTTGTGTTCCTGTGTCTCACTCTGGTTAGTATGCCAGGTAGTGGTGCAACGGATCATCATTGATCGGTGATCCGTTCGGATCAATATTTTCGGTTCTGCACACACGCGATCCGCGGATTGATTTATGAAAAAAAAAAGCTGTGCGCATGTTCAATCCACACACTTGTTAAGTGCAGCGTGGTCATGGCGAGCGGAGGAACGGAGGAGCTTGAATGCCCCGTGTCATTTAAATCCCCTGTATGGGAGCATTTTGGCTTCCCTGTCAAATATAATGATGAAGGAAAGAGGTTAGTGGATAAAACCGTGATGGTGTGTAGGCACTGTGGCACAAGAAAGCCATATGACAGTGGCAACACATCAAGCATGGCCACACATTTGAAGCGACATAACCCCGGTGTTTCACTGACAGGAGTGAAAACGAAGGCTGCTCAACAACCACTTATCACAGCGGCATTTACAAAGTTATGTTTATTTGTCTTGTCTTTTTTTTTTTTTTTTTGCTGATGCGAAAAAATGATCCGATCCGTGACTCTGATCTGTAAAACGATCCAAACCGTGTTTTTTTTTCTGATCCGTTGCACCCCTAGTGCCAGGTAATGCATATCTGTTCAGTTTGAGTTTATAGGAGGCCGTTATCACTCACCATCTCCACTCCTTGAGGAAAAGCTGTTCCATCCCAATCCTTCTTGGGGAATCTTTGAATGATCTTTCCACATCCCTCCCCTGAACCTGCGGACAAAAAGACTTGAAGATCAGCACAGAGGAAATGATGGCATGTAGACATCAACTTGTAACCATGTACTACTGGCTGACATGGTTGAAAATTGTCAATTTCAATATTAAAATAATGCACTGCTCAAATTAAACTGTTAAACTAAGTCAGTGGTGCTGGTTATACTTGAGTTTTGATTTTCTTTCAGATTAATTCTGAATAACACTCAAAGACGTGGTAAAAAGAAGGAAGTTATGGTCTGAACAAATTTTCAGATTTTCCTGCTGTCCCTGTTAATTTCATTAATGTAAGTTGTGTGAATTTATTAGGTTTGACTCAACATGATGACATTACAGAAGAAAACAAACAGGAATCAACAGAAACACCCACAAGGCAAACAGGGTGCATGTAGAAACGGCCTGGGTTTTCACCAAAGCCTACCTACAGGTTTCCTAATTGCTCCACCCTTTAAAAAAGTCATCTATACACTTCCAAGAAGTTGCTTCACTTTCCAAAAATGGTACTAGGAAGCAGAAAAAATTCTGAGAGAGCAATTTCTTCATATTTAGTTGTAAAGAAGAACTGTGAACTAGTTTAAACTGTAAATAAAGACCTAAATATGCTGACAGAGCAAAATAAAATCAAAAGCGACATTGACATTTGAAATAAATTTAACTGAAGCTAAGTGCATTCAGCTACAGGGGAAGTTACAGGCATTTGAGCTGCTTACCAGAATATTTAGTGAAAACTGAACCAACTTAAGTGTTGTTTGCTTGCTTGCTTGCAAGTTTTGAAAAAAGGCAAAAAAAGGTTAAAACATGATGAATGCTTACTTATTCTTGTAATCACTGCAGACAGTGAAATTTAGAATCGATGTTAAGATTCTAGGTGGATTAACATCAAACATCTGACTCAGAAAACCTATTAGACATTACTACATACACAGAGTTAAGGTAGTTTAAACAACATCATTGTGTATAATTTGACCCTTGTTGCCATTTGCAGCTAATCATCATTAGGGATTTTACAGAGTCAGAGCAAATTCTGTATACTTTGGCCGTAATAATCACATAAAAACTCCTGGTTAGACTCTGGTGGGACTGATTAAATCAAGATGTTTCAGGAGGAATGTAGTATAAAGTGAGAGATATGTAACCTAAACTGCTATCACACTGAAGCTCACCGGAGTGAGAAGGCCAATCTTTTTTTTAATGATAATGCTGTGGCAAGCAAAACCAAGTAGCAGATGGGGAATCGTCTTTGTTCTTCAACGTTTAATCACAACACCCAGCCTTGACCAGAGCTAAAACTGCAACTTTGACCTCATTCTGCACCTATAACTACTGCTATTGATACAACTTTGATTACTGCAATGTCTGTATCTTAATTGTTTCAATAAGACCAAAGGAAAACTCAAACTGTTCTGTTCACTGGCTCAAGACAGATGACAAATGTGATGACACATGCATTTATAGGTATTTGCCTTATGTAGACATCGTCTCCATTCAAGTCACCAAAAAAAAAAAAATCTGTAATACACACTAACCAAGTTGCCAAAACACATCACAGAGCTAGAGCTTGGAACTCAACCCCTTAATTAACTCTTTGAATACAAAGTCTTAAGTGTTGGTCATAGATGTTATCTCACCACACAAAGACGTATTCACTTACAGTATGTATTTAGAGCAGAGAGGTACAGCTGGATGCTGATCTATAGCAGGTGTGATGAACTTTCATTCAGCCACAAAGATGTGCGAGGTTGTTCATCGAGAGCTTTACCAGTGAAATAACTCCCTCATAGAATTCCAAAAGAGCCCCGTATGGCTAGGTCTTGCAAAACTCTGAGACCTAAATTGGATGCAATAATTCATGTCAACATGAGTGCAAACAAAACATAATATGTATTTAGGGGTTGATGTATGACTGCAACATTCTTATTTAGCAATCTGGAAAGCCAATAAATGGAAATTTTATCTAATTTAAGAAGAATTTCCCTCATTTAACGTGCCAAAAACAGCATTTTAAGGTCTGTTTCACAATATGTTCTTTGTCACACTGTGTTGTCTGACCCCATGACTTCATCAAAACGTTATTTTAAACTCTATGTCACTCTTTGACAGTTAAGAACACACTTTCTATTTTTCAGCCAAGGGAAATTGGTCTCCTATCAAGAGAGTAAGACAAAGAAATTGAATAATTGTGGCCTATTTCTAGGAATTTATTTGCCTAATGCTGAAGATTCAACCTGTATGGAGATATTGTTTACACAATCAATAAAGGCCCAATTCCTAATTCAAAGCATTCAGGCTAAAATGCCATCTTTGTCGAAGAGTCACAAATGCTGCAGGCTGTGTCAGCTTTGTATCAAGCAACATACTTAGATACATTTGAAGTTTACACAGTTTTCACAACCTGAATAAAGCAAACCAGTCAAACAGCAGTCTGATTCAAAAAGTAAAAACCTCAACAGCAAAACAAGTTTTGATGTCAGCATTGCTTAGAATAAAACCATGTCAAATTGCTTATGGTGGTCGGAGAAATCAAATGCAGCCTACCGTTATGCAGCATATGCAACATAATTTTTAAGCAAGAAGTTTGGCTCAACACCACAAAATGGGGGATACTGGGGCATCAATTATGCTAAATCAGAGGGTGTATGGACACAGGGTACTGCACAGTACAGCATGTATAGCATTACACATTCCCCAGTGCTGGTAGAGAGAGCAAACAAACCATTAGCAGCAACTGTCAGGAAAGACTAAGGCTAGCAATTCCTTGACAGACAAAAGAACCACGCTATGGCCCTTTGGGAGAGTTTTATGTGTGGGTACCTGTGCTGTATCTGTGCTACCGGCTCACCTACAGTAAAACCCCTTTCACACTGCACAGAAAACCCACAAACACAGATAAACATCTGGCTTTAATCTTTAACGGGAGTGGGTTGAATCTGCATTGATTCTCATGTCAAATGACTCTGCAGTAGTCACAGGTGTTTACTGGCTGCAGCTCTTGTTTGGCTGTTGGATAGAAACATGACACCCAGGTGGACACACTAATGTTACCCCCCTTTTCTGAAGCAGCACAAAGTTTAGGATGTCTCAATTCAAGCAGCGCTAAAAACATCAATTAGTTAATGCCATATCAATGCAATGGCTGATCTCCTTATGTGCAAAATAAGTAACTCCCTGACACTTTTTTGCAGTGGGCACCCTTGCTGCATCCTAATTTTAGTGCCACCCAAAACGGTTGTGATTGGTTTGGAGAAATACGAACAGGCTAGAGTGTTTTTTCCAATATACCATTATGGGAACTTTTGTTTTGTGTTATATCCATTTTGCCATTCAGTAGTTCTATCTCAACTCAGGTAAATGCCATGACACAGCGAAGTACTTAGCAGACTGCTTATGAAGCCTCTATGTCACAGTTCGGCCATAGGTCAGATACCATGCACAAGGGAGACGAATTGCTTTAACACACAGGAGAATGAACTGCCACACATCATCATGATGACACGAGGTCCTCAGCGGCATGTTGCAGACATCCTGCACCAAATGCCTCAAGCCTGCTGTCGACCACGTCTTGAAACCTAGACCTAATCAATCACAATGAGGCTCTCGGGCCTGAATGGGGACAGGTTTTTGGTTGGGGAGCGTGTGCATGTCTGTTTGACAAGAAGGGAGCTCGAGGATGGTTATACTTTTATCGTTGTTCACTTGCAGAGGTGAGTAGAGCATGTTCAGACACTGCACCGAGACTGGTGCTGGTAGAACTCCAGTCTGTCTGACCGTTACGTGTCTTCAGGTCTTTACAGCTCCTTTAATTGAACTCACATGCTTTATGTGCTCCAAGTTCAAATTTTCAACCACGGATGAAAATAAATGACAGAATTCCTCGCATTCCACAGGGCTGAACTCTTGTATTAAAACAAGCCGTGCTTTCAAATACTACCCCCCTGACAACTATAAAGAACCCCATCAGTGAGGATAATAGAACCCAGGCCTGAAAAGGAACATGCTAATTTGAACATCCGCTGGAAAAACGCGAGGGGGGTGAAGTTCAAAATCAAGTTTATCTATCTACTTTTTGGCAGAAGCTATTTAAACAACAAGAACAGAACCTGTCCAAGCCCACGGCACGCGTGTCTATGTTTAAGAGCATGGCTCATTTCCAGCTTGATTTAGCACAACCTGTGTGTGGTACAGCTAGACATTATGACCTTCAAACAACTTAGTAATGTTTAACAGCTTTCTGATGAAATACGATACATATCTACGTATTTAAGTTTTTCCCTGAAACAGCTCGAGGGACTTATTTATCAGGAACGATAAATGTAGACTAACGGGTCTTTAATAAATGCCATTAGAGACCAGCAGAGTCCAGTACAAACACTGGGCCTCTTTTATGAACCTTTTGTGAGCATGGACTTTATCTTAATTGGAACGTCCACAAAAATGACTGTGAGCTGTTGTGGGATTCATCAGTTTTCTTTTTAACGAAATAAGAAAAACAAAAATTTACGAGTACCACTCATAAAGTGATACCACGAAACCCACAAATTCTTACTGAGGCTTGTGGCAAGTTCTAGGACATGAAACAGGTTATAAAACACCCCACTGGGAAATATTTGTCAGATAAAAAACAGTCGATCTGCATTAGATTTTACACTTTTTTGCGATCTGTTCGATATTAGATGATGGCATATGGCAACAATGTTTTATGCAAATTCTTATCAGCTTGCTGCCGTGAAACATTTCTGTTTTACATTAAGAACAATTATATAATATAAAAGAGGGCTGCACTTAATGGCCAAAAAAATTATATTCTGTGATTATTTTGACAGATATTGCGATTGCGATATAATTCTTGTTTATTACGGATGACTAAATTTCACAGTTTTCATTGTCATTGAAAAACTACTAAAATCATGATGATGTGCCATTTTGCCTGGTCTCTGCCAAACAAACATGTTTTATTACATCTGGTGAACAAGCTTTGTAGGCTAGAGCATCTCTGCAAGCACTGCAAAATGTAATTAAAACATTGTTTTTATCTCTGACAGAAGATGTTTTTATTATCCAACTGTCAAGCAAAATTGATGCAAACTTCTTAAATGTCGCAAAAAAGAGGACTGTGTGCATACCTATGCACTGGTTTCAACAAATAAACTGGCCAATGCAAAGCATAGTTCCAGCAGAAGATGGTGGTATTGGCTACATAAGGCTGGCTGTAATAAACAGTAGAAGAAGCAGAGGTTGTTTTCCCAAACCCAAATAAACCTTAAGTAAAAGAACAAATGGAACTGGACACCTTGGCCATCCACGAGTGAATGTGGGATGGGAATATCGCTGACAGAGGACACAGCTTTGTCTTGGGGTAAACAGCTGATCAGTCATGTGAGTTAAATGTTTTTGTTTGTTTGGTACCGCTTCCATCAACCTTTTCTAATGCCATTTTATAATTCTTTTAAAGGCTTGAGCAAGAGCGGTGGTACAGTAGAGCCCTGAAAACACAGTCAGGCCCCCTGCACATATCAAGTATTGTTAACTAAAAGGCTAACTTTTAAGGGACAACGAAAACTCCACACTCAACATTTGACCATATATTGACATTCAAAAACATTACTGCATCATTTCTTTTTTAAGTTGGCTATAAAGGCTATAGTTATTCAGTGGGTTCAGGATGATTCCCCCTCTATTTAATTGCGGAAATCGTCGATATTTGATGTTGTTATTTAAGACAAGTTGAGATATTATATCCATGGGAGAAGTCATATCCTGAATCTCCTAAAAATCAAATGCAGATTGGCATGAAGTTAAGTGGCTGAGCTGATGGGTTGCTTTTCTCATGTACAACACCATTGATTGAGATTTTTTTTTTTTTTCAACTCTGATGACTCGCTGAATGCTGCATGTTGCTCCCTGGACCTACTATGTAAGTACTGAGCTGATGTTGTTTTCTTTTTGAAAATGAAAAATCAATTTAAAAAAAAAACTGCAGTGACAATTGTTTAGTTTTTAAGATGGCACCAGTTGATAAACATACAACACACTGATACTGATTTATCAGTGGATCTCTAGAAAAGCCATAAGTCAATAACAACATGAAGTTTACATTTTTCATACATTTGGAAAGGTTTTTGAAATCTTTTTGCAAAGACCTTACAAATTTAACATTCCCTGTCTGGGACTTGAGCCATTACAGCAAGTCAGCACGCACGCACACACAAATATCTGCCTTCACTTAGCACTTAGAAAGATTGAATATCCCTTATAATTTATCACTGAGTTGCGTGATTTAGCAGAGTCTGAACAACAAGTGAAAAACCACAGAGGAAAAGCTGTTAGTCTTTCTTGATTAGAGCAGATGTTTCTCCTCTTGGAAAAAAAAAGCTGCATCCATCTTCCTGATTTATCTTACCGCTGCGACTGTTGATTAAATCAGCCAAATGCTTATTTTACCATGTATAGACAGGCCACCAGCGGACTCAGGAGCCAGTTTACATAGCATTCACGTCAGCATCTAACCTGATTTTGGCCAAGCCACGCACAGCCTGCGTTAACCCTGATTCACTTTGACTTACTGTGTGGGTGATGTAGTCTCACTCCCTCTCTTTCTCTTTATACTGCTACTCCCTCAGCCAGAGACTCTCAGACAAAACAATTTGGGACTGATTTATTTAATGTGAATCAGTACTCTGCCTTACCAATTTCGTTCAATTGGTAAACTGCTCCATTGTGGGAATCTGATAAGTTTTGTTAGACATTTCAGATCCAGATGAGTGGAATGTAGTGAGAAAATGCGTCTGTATGCTCGTAAAATAACCACAGATAATGTGTTATTTCCTCATCTTTTATTCCAATAGTCACAGTGTATGAAACAGCTCCATTACCTCAGTCCCACCCCCTCGCTTGAGGATTGACCTGTTTCAAATTCACAGATTTGGACTGACCTGTAGAGTAGTACAGAATTTACATGTATGTAAATTCTAAATCGGACCCTTTAAGGTCATTGATTAGGCATAGGAAAGCTCCGTTTTCTTAAGGGCGACCATCATCAGGAAACTAAACTGGATGTTCTGAATATGCAAAGGAATAGGTTGTGGCAGCGTTTGCATGGCAAAAGGGTATCAGAGATAAGCCACCTGATGATGTCAGGAATATAAAATTCAGGAAGCTTTCCAGATGCCAGCGACAGCTGCAGGGCAGGAAAAATACGTAAAAAGATACACACTGGCAGAAGGTCATGACCAGGTCAAAGTGTTGGGAGAAAAGTCAGCCCAGAGAAGAGCTTCAAAAATGTAACTACCATAAAAGCAGTTTTTTCAGACTTCCCTCTGCTGACGCAAATAAATACGCAGAATTGTTTTCCACAGAGAAAAATTAATTATTAAAATTCTGAAATATCACAGACCTGTGGCTCTCACAGGGGTTTCCATCAGGACAATTGGTGGATTTCCAAGTGGAAATCACTGTGATCAACTTTAATGTGTTTAAATAAATAATCAATCATCTTTTCATCACGTTCTCTTTCCCTAAGCTCTAGAAAAACAAAAGCAGCGCTACTCACTCGTACCAATGCCACATTCATCAGTCAGTCTGTAGCAACTGTGCATACGGTGGCTGACTGTTCTTCCAAAAAACAGATCTCTCTTTTCCATCTTTCAGCAAACAATTGGATGCAATTCATTTTACAGCCTCTGGTTACATTTATTGATATACTTCATACATTAATCCTTTTCAGACTAGCCTGAATTGAGAATGTCTGTGTTAAAACACATCCAGGCTGGGTTCATTTTAGTTCAACGCTATATCATGACACAGTCATTCGGTCTTATCAGATTAAGGAAAGCATGCTTCAGAGACAGTCATGACCTCATGTTTTATAGCATTTTGTTTATTTACCAACTGTAATCTATTTCCTATGTCGTATCTTATTCACTCTCAAAACATTAAGACTGACATGCTTCCTGACATGAACTTTAGCATAATTTGCTTTGCTGAATAACTCACAAAGTTCTGATTGTTTAACAACTTATCAGCAGAAAGAGAGAGCAGTGTAACAGTAGCCAGTGGAGTTTCCCCACAAATCAGTTTGAAACTCTACAACAGAGAGGAAGGAACTCCTCCATTGTGGTCAGGATGCCTCTCACCACAAAGTCTGAATCCAAACGAGAAGCTGCCAAATGTGGAGTTAAAAAGAAAACAATCAGTTGAGGCAGCAGCTCCAAGATGTAAAATAGAGGCAAAACAATCCCACATCATAACAACGTTCATGTGACACCTTAGTTAACTGCAAGCAGCCTGTTAGTGTTGATATAATACAAGGACTGACATTCAAAATCAACGGCTGTTGTTATTCTACTGTTACTGTTTCAGAGCACATCCTAAACAAAAACAACAAAATCAAGATTAGCATTGCTTTCTGAGTTATGGATTGATTGATTGACTGACTAACTGACTGACTGACTGATTGATTGATTGATTGATTGATTGAGAACATCTATTATCAAGCAAGGCACCATTTCAACATGTGTTTATGTTGCTGCTGATAAAACAAAACAGACAACAAGACTTCACTTAAATAACTAACGATTAAGAAAACCAACCAGAAACACATGGCAGTACTTCATTTTCTGGCATTTTACGACACACGAAATCAACATCTCCAGCTGTTGGAAGAGCAATTCTTTAAAGTAAGTGTATCCAAACAAAGCATAGTTTATGGCATTATTTAGCCAAATTAAATACTTGCTAAGTTAACAGATGGATTTCAGACAACACTTTAAGCATAAACAAACAGCTGTCAAATATACTCTTGGACTGATCATGAATGAGTTAAAGCTTTGTTTAACAATTTTTACGCAACACAATTTTAGACAAGATTATAGACAATAGAAAGGTTATAAATATAAATTGAAGCCTCTTCATGAAAAAATGTGTCATTCTATTTGAATTCAGCATATTAAGGAGAATACACTTCACATATTCTGCAATTGCTGGGAAGAAAGCAAATAACCCCAGATTTCATCTCATGTTGCAATCAGAAAATTCTGCAAAGAAAAGCACAATATTTCATGTGGTCAGTAACATGTAGCTAAAATGTGCCGGCATTCCCTGAAATGAGGAAACCATTGCTGGAGCACAGAAGCCAGCCCAAAGCCAACAGTTGTGCGATCGTTAGTCAAACAGTACTTGAAGCTAATCAAAACGATTCGGTCAATGAAACTATGAACCCCAACTGTTGCAGACCAACACAAGCTTGAAAACCACTTTATAGCACAGGATGAAAGACAGGAAATGGTCTAATGACAAAGTTAGGCGTATAAGTTTAGAGAAACAACCATCAAGACAAACCACAAGATACGCCGACATAAGCCACTGCCATAGTGTTTCCAGCAAGACAAAATACGTAATCAGAAATAGCAGATAAAAACATGAACCTATCAGAGGTACAAATGCTGGTTTTGTTGTTTAAAGAAAAGTGTTTTTTTTGTTGCCAAAGCACTTTCCTTGTGGGTGTGCCAAGGGAGCGAGCACAAAAACAAACACTCTTTGAGAAGTTGTAACAGAAAGTCAATTCATCAAAGTCTCAGAGTATAAAACCCAGCATTGAGTCATTCTTAGGATTGAAAGTACGCTTAAAAGGCATGGATGAGTTTGAGTCATGCAACGCCACAGTGCAAGCTGATTGAGAAACTAAACCTTGGATACTTGCATCTCGACAGATACATATCTCCCGACACATGGCTCCATCACAAAGTCAAATTATATCTGCAGATGCAGGCATTTAGTTCTTGAACATTTGGAAGCATTCTTTGGTTATTTTGCTGGATTATTCTACTTTTTTCTGGTCTGGACTCGGGGAATTGCTTATGTTACATAAGCAATTCTCCAGGTCAGGACCAGAAAATCCGGACCGTAAAGTCACACAGGGTAGAGATGAGTACCGTGTCTGTGAAACACATTCCAAAAGCAGTTTGATTCAATAAAGAGTGATGATATCCATCCAATAATCTGCAGCTGGGCAGATTCCTCTTCTTCACTTGGCAAATTACAATTTATGGTGAACAGCACGCCAGGCTGTACGCAAAGTCTTGCCAATAAAGAGAAATTGCGCCCTACAGTGAATGGAAAATACAGGATATAGAGCAAGTTCAATACAGAACTGAACTGAGCCGGCTTTTTCACATTCCAACATTATTCATGAAAATAATTCCACGGTTTGTGGCTCATGACACTGCCGCCCAGGGAAGCAGGCTCTGCTCTGATTTCTTTTTCTAAAAGGGAAATCTGCCTCTCAGGTCATGTTCCCTTTTATCATACTCACCACTGCATATTCTCTCATATTTTCACATATCTGAAGCATTCCAGCTACAACTGTGATTATTCTAAAGGTCAACAATCAAGTGTAGAATTAGAAGTTGCCCTACTTTCATTTTTCCCGTTTGTTCTAAATCACCTCAGTCTGCTGCACCAAGCACAATGATTTGACCATTACTTATGTGCTTTTCAATAAAATCTTCTAAATAGGTCACCTGTCTCACAATGAAAATATTACAAGTCTTCATGCTGGAGACACATAACCTGGATTTATATCTATTCTCAAGGGGCAAATGTCTTTGTGAAGAAAACGCCAACAAAAGTGAGTTAATGAAACTGGGCCATGCAACTGTAAGGTAACAAACTGAACCTAGTGACTTTCTTAACTGTATGGTATTGCAACATCAAGCCTAATGCACTACATCTCCCTTTTTTCCTTCCTCCTTACTGCCCTGTGTCACCCAGAGGAGCGTTATCACCACTAATATTCACTGTTGCTTTTGGTGAAACACATCGAAAAGAACTTGAAAAGTTGCTTTCTGTTCATGCCAAAGGTTATTTTACATCAACAACTACAATTTAAGTTGATCAAAAGGTATAGATTCAGAATTTACACATCTGGTTTAGTTTTACAGTGAAACTCTGATGCACTACACGTTGGAGCCGAGCCCATTCCTCAACAGATTGCATGCTTAGCGTCATTTCCAACTGATCCATCCATCCAGTAATCTAACAATGAGAATTGGGTCAGGCCAGTGGAGCAAAGTCCAGTGGAGCAAAGTCCAGCACAGCGCAGGAGGCTGGGTGACGACCCATGCAGAGATCCCTGGTTTGAATTAACGAGCAAGGTGACAGGAAAGGTCTGTTGTCTAGACGACCTGCTGCACGCTTACAGTGACCAGACTGGCCTCTATCAGCCAACTTCAGCACAGGGAAAAGCACTGCTCTGACGACCAGTTCAGAGAAATAAACAGCCATTCACTTTTCCCCTCTGTATTTCAAATCATTTTCCAGAGGAGAGAGATCACTCCCACTCACTAACAAGGGCATCTCTGCAGGGCTCTAGCCCAAACCAGCAATTGATACGCTACATTAACCTCAGCAAAACATAATAAAAGCAGACAAATACCATTCAATAAGGAGCGGGGGATCATATTTGTCCTGCGGAGAGGCTTACATGTGGATGAGACATAAGCCGTCACAGCGCTCTAATCGACCACAATCTGAGATGGCAGACTTTTATTGCTTGCTCTCTCCACAGTCAACTTCATCATCATCATCATCAGCAGCAGCAGCAGCAGCCAGTGGAGGTAATAAAGAGAAGCTAAACTCATGGTCCCTGCGTTTCCTTGTGGTAAGACTGTCTGAATGTGAATCCATTCAGACATTCTGGTGACGCCAGGAACATTTTGTCCCTGGAGCACAAAAAATTCATTGGTCAGTTGGTGCCGGGGTGCACAGAGTTGATGAAAGACAGTGTTTACCTATTGTGCATAGCAAGCTGTGGCGACTAAGAGGATTCAGCTGCTCTGGCCCCTCTTTGACACACATGTTGCTGGAGGGATGCCACTGGAGGGAGGATAGGAACTTCATTTTCTCTTCCCCCCTTAAGGCAGATTTGCAGAATATTTCTTACTTCCTCCGAGCTGCTCACCGAGCAAACTCTTCTCACTGGATTCTCACATGTGGATAAATACATTGCGGTGCAGTTTGAGCTATTCACCGGACAAAGCACAATTTTGGGAACATGGAAAAATGTGAGGAGTCAACATCCGGGCAGTGCCAAACGATGTGTCTGTTAATGCTTAGAGATGTGTGCAGAGCTGGATGAAAGGCATGTGAGGCTGGACCTGAGACGTGAGCACGGGGAGGTCTGTGTCCCACTACAGAACAACAGAGGAGAGGGGGGAAAAGGAGGGAAGAGGATCCGGCGGAGCACAACAAGGACCTGCCTTCCCTCTGCAGCTGGATAACGTTACGCCCATCGTGAAAAAAGTTGAGCTCTCTTCCGGCAAAAACAAATATAACACAACAAATCATTGACAGGTGCGGCGGAGAGTAAAAATAGACCCAAAACACAGCGTGCAGGACGGAGCAGAAAAGACCACCGCTACCCGACCATTGCGCAACAAAAACACCAAACATGGACGCAAACACAGCCGACCAGTAAACCAACACTGACCTCTCCACGGCCACAAACACCGAAATGGTCGAGGGGGAGCAAGATTTGCGTTTCGTGTGAGCTTTTAGTTAGCACTATTAAGTGAAGCGCGTCCCATTAAGCGGGCAGTGAACGCAGCCCTGACAGGGAGCACCAGGCAACAGGGGGGACAGGATGTGACAGATTTTTGAATCCCGTGAAAAAGTTTCGACTGATCCCGGTCGAATACGGCAGCGCTTCTCGTGTAAACGTGGGGATCAGACATCCGATCGGGCGTGAGATTGCTGCCTAAACACATGGCCGACCGATGAGAGTCAGGGTTAGCCCGGTTAGTGTGAAAACAGAAAGTGTTTCCCAGCTCCGCCTGGTAGCTGTGCGGCTAGCGTGAAGCTAAGCGCAAAGCTATGTAGCATCAACATCATCACACAGTGACTGACGGCCTGGACTCAAACCTCAGCCCCCGCAGCTCGATCTGCGAGCCGCCCCCGCGGACAAACTTACCGGCTTTCTCCTGATCGTATCCCACGACAATGAAATAGTCAGCAAATCTAGCCATGTCTGCTGCTTTTCCCGAGATATACCAACACAATTCAGCATTTTTCCTTCTTCCAAAGCACAGCCATGTTTGACAGAAGGAGTGTCACTGCGCTTGCGTGCAGGAGCGGGAGACATCCATGGGCGTGGGCCCTTCAGTTTACAAATACAGCACTGTGTCCCCAACAGAGCCTCTTTTAGGCTCAGAAGCAGGGGGTCCCCACCTTTTTTTACACCAAGAGCAGCCGAGGAACTCGCCGCCACACCACAATAACACTATATTTTACTGTATCTGTGGGAAATGTGTCAATAACCACGGTGGGGAAACTGCCCAGTAAATGGAAAAGATGGCAAAATGACATTTTTGGATTTCCCTGGGGGCTTTCCAAGAGCTCCTGGAGGTCTACACTCCAATTTGGAAATACCTACTCAACATTACTGTCTAGGATGACTAAAAAACATGCAGGGGAAAAGAAATAAACATGTGGAATAGTAGAATATTTGCATCTGTGTTAAATTCACAAGATATGAGATCACAAGGTTAAACTGGCAATAGACAATTTGTTTGCTTTGTTTGTTTGAAACAAATGCTGTTTGCAATATGTAATGGCAACAGGGTAATGAAACCATTAGCGTTTAGATCCCCTTTCATTTATTATTTTGTCTGTCAGCGGGCACGAAATCTCTCAGGAAAGTAACGTTAAAACTGCCGATCCAGTCAAGTTGGCAACCTGGCACTGTTTCTGACTGCTTTCACATCGCTGTTACAGATTAAATGATTTAAAAAAAAAAATAATTGTCCTGTGTTGTTGTTATTTGGCTCGCTAAGGACAATGGAAATACTGGAGGGGTGGGGAAGTTGTCTGTTACCACTTTGAATAATAATACAATAATAATGCTAGTTTGATGATCTCAGGGACACTCCAGTCAATGTTTGTTACCCTGTGGGCCACACACAAGTCAGCAAAAACTCAGAAAAGCCAAGATTTATTTTTCCCCCTTAACATGACACAGCTGCCCCAATTGCAACATTAAAATCATCACATATTTGTGTTTAATCCAATTTCACTTAATGCTTCAATTTTGTGGACAGTGCGAAAGAAAATAATTTGTGGTTTTAAAGTTGCTCTACTAAGCTTGAACGTGGTTGGGATTTGGCGCATGGTGTGATGGAGCGGTCAAACTCATGTGGTTGATGCTAAATATTGACTATTTGTGAAAATGTGAAACGCTGTCACAGGGAACAGCACACGCATATCAGTACTTTGCTTAATGTGTGTGAGGGGATCACACAAACCGCCACCATTGTCAACAATAACGGGAACACAGCAGGAACTTTCCCCCGCGTTCTCTCTCACTTTTTATCTTTCTTTTCAATGTCACTTTAATGTATTGTTGATTTCTGTCTTTTCCTTTCTCTCTCTCTTTTTCCATCCTACTTATTGTTTCTAGCTGCTAGTAAAAGGAAGATGAAGACAGAGGTAGTCGAAAAGTTGAACCTGAGCCAACCAGTGAAGAAATACAGAGTGATTGTTCGCATCGTGTTTATCATTACAAAAGAATGTTTGGAAAGTCATGGGATCTTGAATAACACAAATTTCCAGGTGACAAGTTCAATTTACCCTTATAATTATTATGACTCATCTATCAAATTGACGCCGTCGGGGTTGACACCTTCTGCTTCCTGGCACACACGAGATTAGTTGCTCAGGTTTCCTGCCCCCCGTACCTGCTCACACGTAGAGTTTAAGGTCGTACAAAAACTCTGTCACCCTACGACAGCAAGGACAAGCAAAAGATTGCTATATAAGGAGCCAAAAAGCAACAGCAGAATTCTGTTGTCATGATTGCACAATCTCCTGTTATAAACTCTGGTAAAGGGATTACTTGTCTGCCAAAGGCAATTATCGTTACAAAGTGGTTACAAAACATTTGCTGGTTTACAGCACATGTGTTTGACATTTATGTATTTTTTTTCTGTTTAAAATATGACAGCATGTGTGGAACGAGGTCGCATGTGATATAAATAAACTCCGGGAGGTTCTGTGTAAAAACAACAAGATACGACTTTAAGGATGCCGATATGCAAGTGTGGAATGTCGAGTGATAAGTGTGCCGCAACTCATGTTGAAAGGCACCGTTTTCCCCCTTCAATGAAACTGAAAATCAAAAGTGAAAGCGTTACATAGACCCATGCTATCAATCTAATTGACACCATATCTTGTGGAGATTTCAGGACCGGAATTTCTTCAATGATAAAATCAAATGGTTTACCTCGGGTATTTACAGTATTTAGTAAAAGATGATTGTACAGCAAGGGCGTAAGATTGAAATGTTTTTGTAACTGAGGTGTGGATCATCTAAGATACGGACTTACATTTACATAAGCTGTTGGTCAGTCGGATGAAGGCTGTGATCCTTCCCAAAGTGTTATTTCTGGAGGCATATTCTGTGTATGTTTTCCCGCAGGGGTTTATAAACCCCAATGACAGGGCTATGAATGGAGCCTTAAAGAATAAACATTTTTTTCAGTGCTCTTATTTGTAATATCATTCTTTCTGTATTGCTTTAACCTATTTAGCTTTAACATTGACACCCATGGACATGGTGCAGTCGTGCAAAACGTGATGCATGCAGATTCGGAGTGACTCACTGTGCTGGCCACCCCGTGACGGCAAATAATGTGCGGGGCTGATATCCTCTGAGAGGCGAAAGCAGACTTAATGGCTCTTCCTTTATCACCTAATAGATTCCTGTGTATGCATTCCTAAGGCAAAGAGTGAAGTAATTTATAACAGCAACATATCAGCACACTTATTTTAATAAATGTTCTGAGCTAATATTGTTCATACGTCATAGATTGTTGTTCGAGTTCACTTTCAGACTCCAGATGTATTTTTAGATAATTGTAAAATTCCATTTCACATTTATCCAAATATCCAAATAAATGACGAGTCCTGAGTCAAATATCTGCCTTCTTCAAACAAATACATGTGGTATATTGTGTTTACAGTTGGGCATACTTACATATTTAATCAGTGACTCAATGCTTGTTTCTCTCCAAATCTCAAATTCATCATCCCGTGTACTTCAAGCTGACATGGAACTTCACTGTGTCAGGGAGTGCCCTGAAAAGCAGACTGTAGAAACATTCCTGAAATCTCATTTTATACAATTAGCCCATTGGACTGAAAGGAACGTTAACAAAAAACTATACCTAACAGACCTTTAAGTTCAAATATAACAAGATGAATGTTTAACCCATTTCTTAAGTGACTATTTAGATTCATAACAGTCCCCTAAAGAAAGCAGTCAGCTGAGATGAACATATTGTTCTCTTGCTGGTACAGTGAGTGCAGTATTTGACTTATGTAACTCCATCACCACTGATTTGTTGCCATTATACACGCAAACTGAAACGTAATAAACAACATTTTATGATAAACTTAATTCTTTTTTGACACATCGTTCATACAGAGCTCATAAAAAGTTTATGTTTAACTCAGTGAAACAATGAACCAGGATATAACAGCCTGCACTTCACTTATTCTGTGTGCTCTCTAACACTATTTTTCTTTACCAGTTTAAATTTTTCAAGTTAGTTCTTTATCTTTTGTGTGTGTGTGTGTGTGTCGCAGGACTACATGAGCTGCAGCACAGCACTGTAATGCACTGGATGGGGTGGGGGAAAAGGATGAGAGACTGTGTGTGTCAGTCAATGAGCCCCTCCCACCTCCTCTATAAAGGCTCCCTGTCTGGTGTGTAGGAGCTATTAGCAGAGTGACACAGCTGCCTTACAGAACCAGTGGCAATCTCAAGAAACCTGTGGAGTACTCGTTCACAACTGAATCTACAAGAAGAGACTTTTCTTATCAGCCTGAAATATCCAAGAATTACAGGTATGTACACTTTCTTTTCGAGGAGATATTGTTGTGTTCTGCTCTGCTCCCAGCTGATGGCTTTATCCTTGCTTTTTCTGAGGTCAGGACACAAGTATAGTGGCAAGGACAGGTTATCTGTTTGGTTATATAAGCAGTTCAGCTTTTAATGTGTGCATCTGTGAGGGAATTGCCTTCAAGGTGTCAAGCACCAGGCAGTACATCATATTTGCTTATCAAGTGCAATTAATTTAGCCATGGTTAGTTCTATTTACTGAGTTGAGTGGCAGTTTGGTTTTTGTTTGACTTTTGAGCTAAGCCTATTTTGGACCCCTCATTGAGAGACTGTCCTTCGCATTATTGGCCAGGGGCCCAAAGCATGGTTGTAGGTTTACTTAACCGGCCAAAATGTGACCTTAGCTTAACATTTTAAATAAATGAATGATAAGTGCAAATAAGTTGGCTTTTGGACTCTTGTGTAAGCAAGAACCAGTGTGGCACCTATGTGAATACTTTATGAAGGAGTTTTACATGCCTTGAGGGACAGTAGGAAATTCAAGCAGTTAAACATTGCTTTATATCATGAACATATCATTAATAAATGCTCTCTCCACTCTCCGCAGGAGGCAAAATGAAATTGATCTTCCAGTCCTTCCTCTATTGCTGTCTGCTGGCGACAGTAGCACACTGTGTGGAACTTGAAGTGAATCCGGAGTTGAAAAAAAGGTGAGTCATCTGAGGAGTAATTCATTCAATAAATAAACTGTTTTAATCCAATTCAAGACATAACAGTCTGTCAAGCATGCGGCAACAGTTATCCCGCCTACTGAATTACCTTCCTAAAGCTGACAGACTTTTCTCCCTTCCTCTTCCAGGCTAAACATATGGCTAGGGAGCAGATTGAGACGGGATCTTGACAGCGTATCAGTAGAGAAGACAGAAGAGTCGGAGCACTTTGTCAGACCAGATGATATCAGGGATACTTTGCTGCCACATTCCAGGTAAGACAATAACCATGCAATATCTACACACTGTTATTTAAACATATTTTGCTTGTCGTGAAAATTTAAAGAGAGCATACTCAACCCTTCACAACTGAACAGCATGGATTAATGTCCTCTCGTTTCTCCCTCTGTCCTCCAGCACTGACATTAATGTCCGAACCAAGAGGTCTAAAAACTCATCCAACCAGTCAAGAAGACAAGGTTGTTCGCTGGGCACCTGCACGGTGCACGACCTGGCACACCGCCTGCACATACTCAGTAACAAGTTGAAGATCAGCACGGCGCCTGTTGACAAGATCAGCCCACAGGGATACGGCCGGAGGCGTCGATCTCTTCCAGTGCACAGAGTCACACTGAGGCTAGAGCAGGGCAGGCTGAGGCCCGCGTGGAGCGTAACTGACTCACAAGTTCACAAGCTGGAGGCTCTCCTCAGACGGACATGAGCAGGACTTTGCAAGAAGAGCTGAGAACAAAAGCGAGGGAGTTGCTCAGAGTTAGTGTCCTCTCTGCTCTGTTCTAAAATTCTCCACATGCCTCAGACTCTGGCCAAGTACTCTCCAGCACATTTTTTCCAGGCATGAGGACTGAGTCAGAGCAAGATTGGCTGCAGTGAGTTTCTCGAAAGGCTGAGCCGTGCAGCTCTGCGATGTTGAGCGTGCAAACAACTGCAGCTGGCCTACAGACACTGGATGGCATGGCGTGGAGCAAACAGGTGCTGCTCTCTGCTTGGTAGAGGGAAAGGAAGAGTGCTAAAAACCTGGCCAATAAGTGGACACATCCTCTGGCTTAAAGAGGGAACTCACTTCTAACATTCTGGGACTTTACACATTTCTTCCTCAAGGCCAAGACTTTGATAAGTGCTATCCTCTAAGGATTATACCACCATGTTCCAAACTGTCAGTACTTGTCTGCACTTTTCCATTTGGACTTAAAGTCAAATGAATCATCAGGAAAAGACATCTTCATCACAATGCCAAACAGGAAGATACTCTACAGAGCTCTGAAGCTCTCAGTTTATATCAAGTTTTGGACACTGTATAAGGGAAAATGCCTTAGATTCTGTGAGATATGTGCCAGTCCACAATGGACTGAAATATACTTGAAATTGTTATTGTTTGTACAAAAACATGTGCAATCTATATTTGTTTTTATTGCAGGTATATGTATATATGAATTCCTTTATTTAAATATTATATAGAGGTTACATTAAAGTACTTATGCGGATAGAACTATTTTTGTACAGGAAGAAATATATATGGGCATTGTAGCTATTTGTCATTATTATTTTGCAAACTGTGGTAATAGGATATGTTTTATAGGTATATTATATATTTGTAAATGTGCTCTATTTTATTTGTGTCAAAGTAATAACATTGTTATTCAATAAACATTTTGCATACAAAATCTAAATCTTGTCCAGACCTCCTTTGCTCACAGCTCTCATAAATTAAACGTGGCATTCTATTGTCTGGAGTACACCGCTACAGCAAGACACAGAGCACCTGGTCTCTGTTAAGTGATTACAGGGTCTCATTAGAGCCTACCCTCCTCTTGCTACATTCCCCTAGTTATGATGCCCCCCCCCCGTCCCCTAAAAAAAAGAGAGGGGCAGACAGGGTGCCAGGCGCATTCCTGCTTGGTTCAGCTCATATTTGTTGGCTCACCCCACACCACAGAGCAGCCCTAAAGCCATCAGAGAAGGCTGAGGCTTTAGCTCCATCTGTATTCAATGGTAGATGGTTGGGACACGAGAAGAGCGATGCGGGGGGTTCCGGTCTAACATTCCTGCGAGAACATCACGAGAACTGCTCCAATAAAATTGCTGATCTTGACCTTCACATTCAAGGGGGGAGGCGGGTGTCCTCTCAGACACTGAACAGCGCTGAGAGGATGCAGACCTCTTCACTTGACACATTATCACCACTTCTTTCAGACAGAATTCATATTGCACCACATACAGTTTATAACACAGATTTCTCTCTAGGCTATATTCTTTTTATCTCTTTTTACTCAGACCAGTCCCAAAATGCAAAGGATAAAACTGTCAGCTGCACATAGTGATGGGCCATGCCAACTAAGAATAGCTCAGATATCCTATCTGGTTTTGCTCATATCCTAAAGCAGACATCCACAGTGCAATATTAATCTTACCAGAAACATATCAATAATTTACTAGAAGGCATAAAGTCAAAGTAACTAGATCCTTAGAGCAAGATATTAATGGCCACTTGTTGGATGTCTCCTGAACTCTTTACCAGCATGGCTATGAGCTTTTTTTCTGTAAGCACTAACTGGATATTCACCCTGCTTTCATAAACAATTAAAAGAAAGTCATACAGGGAATGAAAGATAAGCCTATTTTAAAGCCCATAACACCTCATACTGATTAAAAGTATAATCACAAAATTTCCTTTTAAAAATGGCTGGAAAAGGTTTCTGTTTTGGTTTTACCTCAACGGAAATTACAGATGTTCAAAACTCAGTGCAGAATGATTGTGAGCAGCTTACACGGAAACGAGAGTGAGGGTAACATCTGTAATTGTATGTTCTCTATTGCCATCTAGTGAGATTGGATGGGTAAAACAAACTTTTTTAGTTCCTGGTATGATTGATACAGTTAGATCCATCAGTTGAATACTATAAAGGTTTTTGAATAAAAAGCTGGAACAGCGAGAGGTCATGTTTTACTGCTGCGGTTGCTGAGAACCTTTTTCTTTTGCATGGAGAGATTTATACTTAGTATATTATATTAAAATGATGTTGTTACATCAATATAATATGTGGATTTCAAGAGGGGGTTCAGTCTCTCTTAGATTATATTTTCGTCTATTCCTGAAGCACAACTCATGGATTAAATAAATCATGTACAGAAGCTACAACATGTCCAAATATGACCAAACATAAGACCTGCTCCACTTATGACTGAAAGGCGTGAGTTCATTAACAAATAATGTAAAGAAACTAAAACAAAGTGAATGTGCCATCTAGTGGCTGATTACATTTTATGTAATGTATTTTTACATTTTGAATGATAATTTTTTTCCTGCACAAAACCCTCTTAAAAAAATTCTAATAGCACTTCTCACCACAGTAAAAGGGATCTAAGAATAGACTGAATGGATCTAGATCTGTCCCACTGAGTGTACTCTAACTGTGTGACGGTGTCACTCCTGCAGTAAGCCAATCAACTGCTGACGCCAGAGAGGTGATGATGGCATCAAGAAACTGATCAGTGTAGGTCAGTTGGCAAAAAATAATACCCTCTCTCCTGGACTAATTTCACACTAAGCTACAGGTCTTTTATTTCTATACTGCTGTGGTCATATAGCTACTGACTGTATTATTTCAGGATCCACTCTTAACAGGAGGGTGTTTGCTAAGATGCCTTCACCATTTTAACTTTTGTGCCAAAATGAGCAAAAATGGACTGTCTGAAGCTGATGGAAAATAAACAGAGGAGAGGAGACAAGTGGAGTAGAGAAGAGAAGAGAAGGGAAGAGAAGAGAAGAGAAGAGAAGAGAAGAGAAGAGAAGAGAAGAGAAGAGAAGAGAAGAGAGACACATAACCAGTCTGACAATACTGCTGTCGATCAAAATGATACAGGTCAAGGGCTAAAAGTCAGGCCTCGACAGCCAACTCTAAAAGTACCCTGATAACCTGAGCTAAGAGGATTAGCCTCATAATCGGAAACACTGTCAGGCTAAATCAGGGACTTTGGGCCCCCTGCTGCTTACGGCCACAACAGTAAATCTGGGTCCTCTTCCAAGGATTTGTGAGGAGTTCATCACCGCAAGGCTGCTTGTTCTGCTCTGCATACTGTAAGTATCAGAGAAAATGTTTTGCTCTCCACCCTAACACTGATGTTACATATGGGCACAGACAGCTTGGAGCTTTAGTTTCATCGCAAGGGACACAGAATGCATGTGAAAATAGAAACACTTGCCATGAGGTGCACTGGTGATGTAAGTCTAGACAAATGTTCAGTAATTGTCTTAATCGCAGTAGAAGTACTGTAGTTAAAGAGACAGAAGTGATCCAACCAAATAAGACATTCTTACGTTGCTGTTGTTGCTCGCCAGTCTGCCAATGTCACACATCTCAGCAGAACGTCCTGCCAAAAAAACAACACATCGACAAGAGGACACATTAGTCTCAAAGAAAGAAAAGGAAAAAAAAGGGAAAAACAGTTATATTTTACATATTGACGCATTTTGAACAAAAGTCCCACTACATTCATTAACACTGCCTGGAACAGTGAAATGACCATGATGACTGACGTCGGCGTTCGTTCAGCTGACGTCCTTGTTCTAACCCGCAGCAGTGAAAGAGTTAAGGATGAAGTGATGTGCACTGCAGGGTGGTGGATGAGATATCATATCCTCGAGCCACAACAAGCGCACAGCATGACTTAGAGGTTTCTCTGAGGGAACTTGCACACAGTTCATTCACACTTCAGAGACAACAGGGCCGAAAGAGGTGAGTGGAATTATTTACCATCATCACCATCAATTGACAGTGGGAGTCAAATTTTGTTTATATAGCTGAATATAAATCACAAAATCACAAATTTACCTCGAGGGGCTTTACAATCTGTACAGCATTAGAAATCCTCCACTCTTGATTAATCCGAGGAAAAACTCCCAAAAAACCCTTTAACATGGCGTCAATCAAAGAGTAAAGCTTCTTCCTCCTCGTTTTCAAATTTCAAATTCAAATTTAGTATACTGTATGTGAGACTTAGTAACTGGTTTATATCCATATCCCAACCCATTAATCAGTGCAAAAAAAAGATAAAGTATGCATCTAGACTTAGTGGAAATGAATCTGACAAGTATTAGAAACTAGCTGTAAGGGAGGCTGCTCTGCATTCATGGGTGAGTGCACTTCCTTCGCTTTATTCTTTCCTCTTCTCCAGGCCCTGGCCACTGGGAAAGATGAGAAGAGGAGACACGCCTCTTTTAAAGCAGCAGTCAAGTCCTTGCTTGGGAAAGAGTGAGCGTCTTCACTTTCCCTCTCTCATCACGATCTCTAATGTAATGTGCAAATCTTTCTCTTGTGGGGTTGACCTCACTCTCAGATTTGACTTTGACAAAGAGCCAACTTGAGGGCGCAGCCAATACCAGCAGTGACGTGTCTGAGAAAAGTCACAAAAAGACAAGATATAGACAGCAGAATATAGCAAGCTGGGTATAAGATAGGGCTATTAGTGGAGGAGTAATGGCCTCAGGAAGCCTCCTATGGGAGTTTCACAGTGAAATAATGAATGACGATCCATTTTCTCCAAAGTGACCATGGAGATGATGGAGGGTCAACTCCACATTTCCTGTACATTTAGGAGTACACACACATACATTAGCACAGTCCACAGTAAGCACCATGAAGATACTCCCCACATTAGTATCTGATTATGCTTTCTAGAGATCTATTTCTCATCCATGTGATCTGATGTTACTTAAACCAGACACAGATCAATAAGAGAAAAGCTCCTGTGATGCTGACTAAAATATTTTATCCTACTGTGTTATTAGGATGCTGATTTGAGTCCGTAATATACAGACCTTTTTATCATGTAGGGAGTGACTAATGACCATATTGATGCTATTTTTTTTCTTCCAAATATCGTCGCGTTATGAATATGAAATAAATCTTGTGATCTTTTTTCTTAAATATCCATTCCATAAATGTGAACAGCGCAGAAAAAAACATCAATGTGAGTTTATAGCTTTGTGTCCAAACAATAAATGAGTTGTACCTCTGAAATGAGGCATGCAGAAAAGCAGTTTCTGTTGACTCCCTGCAATACTGTTGTTACAATTCAAGGCACCTGACCACCTGTATATCACAAACAGATCTAATGAACAGGTGTGATACTGGTTGGTGAGCAGAATTGTTGGAGCTCAACAAGAACTCATTTTTTAGGTATTCACAGTCAACAACTCCCACAATTCTGTATTGATTTCTGGGAATATGCTCTGTCAAATTGTCAGTAGCGCCGAGATCCAAAAGTGGCTGAAGGTATGTCGATTGCTGCTCAGCGGCATATACCGATCCCCAGACTGACATACAGATTCTCGGAGTGGTATGCTGCTATTATGCTGCTGTTATTCCACCGACACATAACGGTATGTGCCGCTTGAGATTGTTATGGCACTGAGAGACTGTTGTACCACCCTCTGATGAATATAATGCGACTGGGCTGGTTTGACGAGAAGTACTGCCATAAATGTATATTTACTTTTTCTTGTGTGTCTTTATTGACAGTGCTAACTTAACCTTATTACCGAAAGTAATGGAACATATGTGTGTTATGTTGTTGGGATGTTTATAGACAGTAATTACACGTGGAATTCTTAAGATATGATAGTAAAGTAATATGTCTAAATTTCTGCCTATAAACTAGAGCTAGCCTTAGCTAATATGGCTAATGTTAGCCCAGCCACCGTAGCCAGTCTAACTAATTGATAGCAGAAACTTTGAGCCAACCAATAAAACAATACTTGGTGACATTATTAGGAGAACACAATAATACATTACTTCATATAAAATCTACTTTGCAGGACATTAACCATTGTGGCATGTTATGTATCATGTTCATTAGTGAACATGATCCATAAAATGCCGTAATTGGTTGGCTTAAAGTTTCTGCAATCGATTAGTCAGACTGGCTACGGTGGCTTGGCTAACATTAGCCATGTTAGCTAAGGCTAGCTCTTTCATTAGCTTTAAGTAGTTTATAGGCAGAAATTTAGACATAATGTGTTAAGTTAGCATTGTGAATAAAGACAAAAAAGATGTATACATTTACGGCAGTACTTGTCGTCAAACCACACACCACTCCGAGAATCTGTATGCCGGTCTGGGGATCGGTATATACCACTCCGAGAATCTGTATGTCAGTCTGGGGATCGGATATACCACTCCGAGAATCTGTATGTCAGTCTGGGGATCGGTATATACCACTCCGAGAATCTGTATGTCAGTCTGGGGATCGGTATATACCACTCCGAGAATCTGTATGTCAGTCTGGGGATCGGTATATGCCACTGAGCAGCAATCGACATACCGTCAGCCACTTTTGGAACTCGGCGTCACACTGTTTGTCCATCTTTCAATGCTTATCCAGTAGGGGTGGGCGGATCGATCCAAATATCGATAGTATCGATACCAAGGTGAGTATTGGTATCGGATCGATACTAGCTTGATGAGATCGATTTTTTTGTTGTAGTTTCTCTTCTATAAATTCAGCAAATCACTTCTTCACAGAGTTTGTGTGAGCGCAGCGCTCCTCTTCACTTCTCTCACTCTGCTCACTCAGGTTCCCTGTAACTGGAACTCAAAAATATATACTTATATTGATATAGAGCCTTCCTCAAACCTGAAGTTTGAATATGGCAGAATATAATAACCCTTTCGTGTATCTGTTGAAGGAACAATAGTATTTCTATTTAGGAAACATGCAGGTCATATATTTAATTAAGTTAAATATAATTTTCTTATTTGGCTAAAATCTTTGTCCTGTGTTTTATCGTTATCATAATCATGGTCAACTAATTAAAGGCAAAAGTACTAAATCACTCAATGATCAGGAATTTTCAAGTAAAAAGTATCAGTATTGGTATTGGTATCGGCAATACTGGCCCTGTAATTACTTGGTATCAGATCGATACCAAAATTTGCAGTATCGCCCACCCCTATTATCCAGGTCCAGGCCCTGGTGAGAGCAGGCTGAGCAAGGCCATTATTTATTCTGCTGGTCAAACAGCACCCGAACCCTACAGTATGAATATTATATTTACCACACTCACTATTGACAGAAAGGATCAGTCTGAGGTGATCAGACTGTTATAAATAGTTGGGTGATGACAAGTAAGACATCAAAATATAAATGCAGTATGCAGCCCTGTGTCATAAACAGTTAAATGGGAGATGAGTCAGTTGCTGTCACACAAGTCGGAGCTGGTAAACTGAGCGTGTAAAGTACTTGAATGTCTTCTGAGGGCAATTAGTTGTTTCTAGAGTAAGTTTTGTCAGAACCACGGGCTCAACCACGGTCAGAACCCAGATGAAAACGGCAGACTTAAGTGATAAATGGACAAATGCTTATATTGTTCTCAGACTGACTGTTTGCCTGCCTGGGGGGAATTAAGAAAACTGAGTAACTTGTGACTTCTTGACTGATAAAGGCAACTGTGACAGCTGTCCTTTGTGTGATGCCTCATTAAGAATGAAGAGGCATCAATGTGTGTGCACTGTATGTAAGTGTAAGAGTAAGCAACACAGTGCTCGCGTCTGAGAGAGACAGAAGTAAAGGGAGAGAGAGCAGCGGACAACAGGCTCCGTCCAATCTGACTGAGGCCCTCTCTTTGTTGACAGCCAGTTTTGACATATTCTCAGGATTAGTAGCTCTGTCAACATGATGCCATTGGCTCCTTAAAATAGATAGCGAGAAAACAAAACTGTAGTTGTGCCACCGTAGAGTCATACATTGACTTGAGTCTGACCCACATAGATGCAGACACAGTACCACTGAATCTGTACAGTGCTTCACTGCGTCCAACTTGAGATCATCTCCAGATATGGCTTTGAACAGCACCCAAGGTAAGTGCTGAACTGAAGCGTGGGATACACACATTAATCATAGGCAAAATGGCTGAAATCAAGTTACAGTATAGGCTATTCATTGCGTCACTGTACTATATAGGGGAGGCTGCCTGGGTTTGGTCAACAGCAAATTGGACTGCATGCATGGGGGACACGAGTCTCTCCCTCTCTGACCAAATGACCTCTTTTCTATATAAATGATAGTCATGAAAAAGTTAGCAAAAAACCTATTACGTATTATTTCTTTGAGAATCGTGAGGAAATTCTGACTTCAATACTTCTACATGAATGGTTAAAATCAATAAAACAACACTACATAAAGAATATTGTGACTACGAAGACAAGATTTGAGAGTTTTATTTATCTTATTCGCATTTTTTCTTTCAAATTATATGCCAGATAATTCAACGTTTTTTGTTTTTTTTTATAGCCACGTCATGTTCCTGACCCGAGGTGTCATGGTAACAAGTGAAACGCTGTTAAAAGTGATAGAAAGCAGAAATTTTGACATACATTGGCGAGGAAATCGTTGAGAGTTTCGTTATTTTCCTAATTAAAGCATGTGCTAAAACAACAAAGAAAAAACACGTTTTGATCAAGTGTAAGCTTAAACAGCCGTCAAGACCATTAAATTTACTTAACTTACCATTGGAGTCAGTCCGGCAGGCTGAGGACCTCTAAGTAAAGTCCGCAGGTCGGTATCGTTAGCTAGCTAGAACACAAGCATACTTTTTTGCGTAATGTAAACGTTTTGTGAATGAAACTTTATGTTAGCTGGTATGTTGGTTTAAAACTAGCAAACATAACTACACTACTGTAACGAACTCTTCTGTAAGACCAAAACGTTGCCTTTGACGATAAAGATAATATCTCACTGTGACCATTATCTCGATTAGGCTAGCTACGTCTAACGTTAGCCGAAGATTGACTGTACAGTCCAGGTAACTTTCTTGACTTGAAAAATTGTCTTTTCATTTAAGAAATATCATAAATTTAGTTCGCGGGACAATTCTAGCAGGATTCACAACCACACAAAGTTTTTTTTTTCTGAAAAACGGTCCCATCACTGGAAGCGGCGTGACCTCGGCTCTCTAGAAACGCTAGGATAGAGCAACAAAATCAAATATCACGACATTTTTGACTAAATACCCCAATGTCGATACTGCAGCAATATTGTAGGGATGGCTATAAAACAAGTAGAACAGTCAGGAAAATTCGGAAATGTACATCACTCCACTGTAATGCTGCATTTAAAACCTGGAAAAGACAATACCTATACCTATAATGAAATCCAAAATCTCAGACTGCATATAGTCTAGTCTAGTTGATATTTATCATAGTAATATGAAATGATTTCAGGGTGTATTAGAGGATGGTTAATAATTCATAAGGCCATCACTTTCAGATCAATGCAGCTTTATGTGCCTATTCCTTTCCACAGTGTGCATGTGGTGCCATAAAGCTCCACAGCAGTGGTGATGCACACAGCTGTTGTCAGAATAGTGTTGTGTGTCCGGAATGATAAGCTTCCTGGAAGCACCCTGGCAGAGCGGAAAATTGGCTTGTATGAACACCATGCGGCGTGGCCTTTCTCTGTTGTTGCTTTAACTCACGAGTAACCAGAACTGCCTCCTGTAATGCTAAGGATATCAGCAAGACACTGTCAGTTCACCCAGGTTATCTCCTCGCAGAAATAGACAGTTGTGTGTTTGACATAGCGGCAGCGTGGAGAGTATCCAGGATTAGATACTGGAGCAAAAATAAGGCGATACTGTTGATGAGGGCTAAAATGTAAAGTGACATTGTTTTTATTAAGTGACAATAAAGTAAGATGTCAAGAATAGCTCAGGGGGATTGCTATAAAGGCGACTGACACGGGTTATTTTAAAATGGTGTTGTACTGGGGCATGCTTCACTAGTAATGTTTAGTATGATGGTAATCCAATGGATAATCCATAGGATTAATTATTGTTTCCATTACAGCCTCCTATTGCAGCCAGTTGAAAAATACTTTATAATTAGCACCTGTCAAAATAATAGTCACTTGTTTCTCTACATGGATGATATTTGAAAAGAAAGATAGCAAAGAATGAAAAAGTACAAGTAAAGACAAGTATCAACAGGCACGGGATAACAGAAAAAGAAAATTAGGATGAAAACCAACAATGTCAGGCAACTGAGTAAAGAGAATAAATGTGTGACTGTGAAAATGAACTGGGTGCGGATGAACTGTAACTAGGCTAAGATGTGACTGCATTACAACCTGACAGCGCTGTGTACTGGTTTATTTGTGGGACCTCAAGAGGTGATTTTTATGGGTTTTGATTGGAATTGTGTTCCAATCAAACAACTGCAGCAACTAAATGTCATTTGAACCAACATGAGCAATTCTCACAGAGCTCTCCAGGTGTCAATGCCGTTATCTCTTGGATTTACTGCA